>NW_013667480.1:5534-32525 GCF_000517525.1 Limulus polyphemus
ATCTTTATATTTATCTGAGGTATTTATCTTTGATCCAACTTATGTTGGAAGCCCATCAATGTTCCCCTCAGCAATTTGAGGACGAATTGGGGATTTTGCTGATGTCTACCTCAGTCAGATTTTTCTTCTTCAGTTCTTTCTTTGGTTTTCTGGCTGGTTTGTTTTTGGGATTTATTGGGTAGAGACACTTTGTTAGAAAGTGTTTGTTTACTGTCTTCTGTCCTCAGGGAGTTACAGGAAGCTCCTTTTCTCAGTCCCATGCTGTTTGCTAGAGTTACAGAGATAATAAAATCACAAATTGATTCAGCTTGTTTACATTCTTCTTTGTCATCGTTGGCTTCTCACCTATCTGTTGCTAATTTGGGAGTGTTAGCTCATAGTGTTTCCTGACCCCTCCTTCGATTCCCAGGTCTACTGGTTCCAAAAATAGAGTCCGTCTGTATTCTTGAGGATCTTTGACTCGGGCGGACACTCAACAACGGCATCAGTGACTATCCCGTGGTGGGGGAGCAGTGGGCGCATGATTACATCATTTTCTGGACATCTGGAGTTCTTTCACCAGGGATCCATGGGTACTCCATGTTCTGGCTTCAGGGTTGGTCATTCAATTTACATCACCTCCAGCATTATCTGCACAACCAGTTGCATTAATTCATTCCTAGGCCATAAGAGACTTGTTAGTCCAAAGGGCAGTAGAGAGGGTCAATCCAGTTCTTCCAGAATTTTATTTCCGTTTATTTGTTGTACTGAAGAAGACAGGAGATTGGCATCTAATCATCTATCTGTCTTGACTCAACCAATTTTTAGATCCTCCTCACTTTACAATAGAATATTTTCTCAACCTACAATGGGACTTTGCATCAGGGTTCTGGATGACCAAGTTCATTTTTTACTGACGCTTATCTCCATATTCCCCTAGTGGAATCTTCTTGGAGGTTTCTCAGGTTTGTTCACAAAGGTCAGGTGCTGCAGTTCAGGGCTCTACTATTTGGTCTTGCATCAGCACTTTATGTCTTCTGCAGAGTTTTTCGGGATTTTTCTTATCATCTGCATTCCCTGGGCCTGTGCATACATCATTATATGGATGACTGGTTCATTCTGGCACCACTACTTCAATTAGCAGAACAACACACTCAGAATCTGCTTTCAGAAGTCACAAAAGTAGGTTTCCTTATCAGACTGGAGAAATGTATTCTGTCACTGATGCAATATCTTGTCCATCTGGGTGTGTTTTTCAGTACTCACTTAAGTTGTGCTCATCCAATCCCTAAGAGGCTTCAAGCCATGGAAAGAGCTGTCTTCTTCTCCTACTGCACAGATGTTTCTCTCTCTTTTGGGGATGTGGGCATCCCTCAACCCTCTTATTCCTTTGGGATGAGCATATATGAGGTCCCTTCAGTGGTCACTGCATGACCAATTGATCATGCATTCTGATTCTTGGGATCATCGTGTCTTATTACTTAGGAACAACATCGTCAATTGTGAATGGTGGTTGGATTAGAACAACACTGCTATTGGGGTACCCATTCCACCGCATTGTCCTGAGATCTACCTGTTCACAGATCAGATGCATCTCTTCGGGGATGGGGAGCTTATCTTCAAGGTCAGGAGTTCCAGGGTATTTGGATGGAAGATGAGTCTACCCTCCGTATCCTTGTTCTTGAATTCTTTGCAGTACAACGAGCAATGGTTCAAGGTCTATCTCTCTTGAAGGGAAAAATTGTCATGATACATTTCAACAATTCCATGGTGGTATCTCAGATTTCTTGTCAAGGAGGCACACATTCTCGAGATCTTTGTTTTTGTACCTTGGATCTTCTCTACTAGGCTCATTCCCATCTTTTCAGTCTTTCAGCATGTTATGTTCCAGGAGTGATGAATTTAAATGCAGATCACTTGTCTCAATCCAACTGGATTCTTGCAATGGAATGGATGCAACATTATGAGGTTTTTCAGTGGATTTGCTTTCAGTTCGGGTCTCCAATGATCGATGCCTCTGTGACTCATTGGAATTCTTACTGCAGTTGTTTTAGTCTCTGATACCTCATCCTCAAGTATTGGCAGTAGATGCATTCAGTTAGGACTGGACAGGTTTACATCTGTATGCCTTTCCCCTGAATTGGCTATTGCCCTGGGTTCTGACTATGGTTCATTCCACTCCCTGTCGAGTTCTCTTTGTTGCACCACATTGGCCAGCTCAAACATAGTTTCTGCATTTCTGTTATCTGCAGGAATGTCCACCTCTATCTCTTCCATATTGGCAGTCTCTGTTGAGACAACTTCTTTCTGATATTCTCCACCCAGATGTTCAGAAACTCAATATTCATGCTTGGAAGTAATGCAATCCTTTGCCTGACATAAGGGTTTAACTTCTAAGGTTTCTCTGTATTTAACTAAATCTCTCTGTAGGCCAGTCATAGCCAATCACTCATCATCAATGGTGTATTAAAAGGAAAAAATATAGTATCTAATATATCCTGTTTTATGACTTGGGTATTTGAGAGGGGTCTTGCTTGTGACACACACAAAAGATTCCCCCTCCTGTAATGATAATCCATTATAGGCCATGTGAATCAATTTACTAAGCCACATCATTAGGGTAATGGGAGATAAATCACAGGAAATAGAAAGATTCCAATGAATGAACAATTGATTTCTACTACCTGAAATGAGTTACTATGAGCCACATAACATTTGAGGGCCCTAACAAGACATAACAAATGATAAGGATCAGAGCAGTCATAAAGGTAAGAAATGGCTGGCAAGTGGATTGGTGAGAAGGATCTTTCTCCTTCTCTGGCTGCCAGAGTCTTGGGAAGAAAAGACCTATAGGGGTAAAGTAGGCCAAATGTGGAATGATAAAGAGCCCGATATACACGGATTGTACACAACTCTGACCGATGACATTCCACAAGCCAACAACAACAAAAATATAATTTAAGAAAAAGGTGAAACAAAGAACATGAAGCTAAGGGCTCAAAGGGAGGATGAGACAATGCATGTAAAACAACTGTAAAATCCCAATTCAGTAATTGAATAGGTTGTTTGGATCCTGACCTGATAGTTCTGAGGATTCAAAAATTTCCAATATTTGGAATACTGAAAAATAATGAATAAGGATGCCTAAAATAAAGCCATTGTAGATGAACTCACCAGATTAGTAATATCTCTATGTCATTAACTGCCTGATTGAATTGCCCTCAGGAAGACATTGTGTGGGCTGGTATGTGGACTACTTCTAATACTTTCCTATATCATTACTTACATGATTTAGCAGGGTCCTCTTCTGAGAGTTTTCGATTACCCCCTGTAGCTATTTTGACTACATCTGTTATATTTTAACCAGAGGTGAGTATTTTCCTCAATCATATACACTTTTATTTCCAGGGTCCCTTTATTTTTCACTGGATCCCACTCTGTGGCAAGTGTTGTCCAGGCAGGTATGCTTTCCCTTTTCAGTTCTGCACTAGCAACCATTTTCACTATAATTACTACAATTGCAAAAGGCTCTGTTGAAATGGGGTGTTCCATAAGCCTATCTAGGTGCCTACTGGGTGGTATTACCTTATTATTATGGACTGCCACTCATGGACTATCATGAGTAAAGCTAAAGGGGATCCTGCTCATCTTCAGGTTGAATAAATCTGGGTCGGTTTGCTTTTCAAAATGAGGGGAACTTGTTTCACCTATTGCACAGTTTTCAGAGCACTGTTCCTCAGTTTATTGTACATATGTTAACTTGTTCTGAATATATATATTATTTTGAAAACAAGTGAAGTGCATGCTGTTTATTCATCATTGAATTTATTGCTAACAAGTCACAGACACCTACTGTATGAGAATCCTAAGCCCAACAACAACATAGTATATATTTATATTATTAAGAAATATAACTAAAACCCTTTTATTTGACAATTGGGAAAAAGGAAAGTTATATATATATATATATATATTATTTATTTTAAAGACTGTTTGGCTCAACCTCCATGGGAGACTACTCATAATTCTGGTTCAGATTTGACACGAAGCTATCCAGTTGGGGGTGCATGGTCCTTCTCTCTGATCAATGTTGGTTTCATATATTTTTCATGGAAGGAGGTCTACTTTCTCTTCATAACACCGAATGTGCAGGTCCTTAGTTGAGCACAGGTTCCACATCCTCTCCAGAATTTCAGGACAAGCAGAATACTCCTTGAGGTTGAATGTTCCTTTGGTTAAGTACGGCATACATGAACCCATCATTTCAAGCCTGGGGTTTTGTCTTTTGGACTTCTTCAGGTGGAGGAGAAAGTTTGTCCACTTTGGTGTTACTTACTTTCTCATTGTGATTCTGATGTTACGAAATGCATCATTCTGTGGCTACAGGTTGGGATCCAATCATAAGTATATATATATATATATAACATTGTAGTTCAATAACTGTAGCCACCAACGTGGGATATAGGTACCACGATCCCTTAACTACAACCCCAAGTTGTGGAACCTTGGCTATCTGGTTGGGGCTGGCCTATACTGATGATTACTCATATTCTATTCCCCTTTTGATATAGGGACTGAGTTACAGCTAAAGAGCATACTTGTACCATCTTTATCTTGTTACACTCCTGTTCTATACAGATGTTTCTGTATGGTTCATGCCTGCATCAGCCTCTCCACCTTCTTTATGTGGGATTTTAGCTATAGTGTCAATGGAGGTAAGTATGTTTTGGAAGTTAATATTTTCCTTAACTGGAAATGTATTTTCAATAATATTTACATCCACTGACACCCTTCTGCCCTCCTCCCCATTAAAATCTGGTTTATGTTTTAAAAAAATTATTACATTATCTACATGAGATGCTTATATACAGTACCTAAATAGAGGGTGCATTGAAGTTAGTGGAGAATTTTGCAAATTAGAATTTGCCCAGGGCATACAAGTGGGATATAAAAGACTGTAGCAAGCATTTTCAATGCTTAGATGGGCAGAGTATGGAAAACCTGGAGATCAAGAACTAGCTATAATGTCAGTGGAGATAAGTATTATTGGAAATATATTTTCAGTTTAGGAAAATGTTAACTTCCAAAACACAATTACCTCCTCTCACACTTTGGCTTCATCCTGATGAAAGTTTCTCTTCTCTACCCATTTAAGGATTGGTATGAATCTTACCTCGCCTGCTCCACCCTTTATACGGGTGAAAAGCCATGTGATCTCGTCTGTTGACTCGCATTCAAAATTGTATTCAATTACTATTTCATGAATTTATGCCAATAAGTTTGGCATCACATTGTAGATTATAATTCATATTTTAGTATTATACTTTAGCTAATTTCAAAGTAAATACTAAAAAAAACACAGCCAAACATCGATTTTTGTGTGTCACGTGGTATGTTGAATGCAGCACTGGTTGAAATTATGTTTGTGATTCAAAATACAAAATCTAGTTTTATATGAATTAGGAACTGAAAGTACTATATACAATATAGAATATAGCTAGAATATATAATAAGAACATCTTATCTTTTCTATTTGTTAAAATGTTGCTCGTGTAATAAATCAAACACAGTGACACCCTGCCCACCTCTCTCCATTTTTGTAAATGCTCCCTTATATCCACTTACTTCTATATATAACATGAATAACCAATCAGAACCTCAGAATGTCTCCTTAGTAGATTTCTCAGCGATTTCAGTGGGATTGGATGCCATTTCTTTCTTTTAAACCAATATTTCAAGGATATTGCGTGTGTCTTTAGTCTGCTCAAGATATCATATTTTTTTAGACTAAAATACATTTTAGTTACTAAGCTTGATACATTATAGTAGAATTCTGTGGTATTGATGTAGTAATTTATGATTTTTTAGTTATTCAAATGTATATATATATAAAACCTAAAAAAATTTTGTTTCATATCCGCCACGTGCAAAATTTTTAAAGGTTTAGCAAACTACGTCAAGCAGCAACCGAGTACAAAGGTTGTAACTATTTAAGATAATTGTTTGCTTTACTTCTTTATTTACTGTTCTAAGAAAAATAAGTTTAAGATATTTCAAAATAGCAATAATCTATATATGTATATATTGTATAATAATTGAAATGTGACTATTTTACAAAATACTACTCTACTAAAACACAGCCAAGACAAGTTACTTTGTACAGACCAACAGTCAGTTTTATGTTATTGGATAGGATAACATGAGTGCACATGGGCCAAATTATTGTAACTTCTGTATTGTTAGCCAGACACGGCTGAAAGGTCAATATAATAAATATATATAAATGTATAATGTTATGAGATTTAAGCTTTTTAGTCTAAATATTTATGTTTTTGTGTTATAATTTGTGTTCTTTCATTCTAGAAATTTATTAAGGTGGTTACGAGATTGGTAAAATCTACCAAACCTGTACAGAGATTCATTACTGAAAATAACAGATAAAATATAAAGTTTTTTTCTTAAAAAACGCTTGATAAGTATCTGGACATTATAAAAATTTTGCATTTGAAATTTGAAAAATTTTCTGATGAATAAAAGTATTTTTAATCTTAAATTGAAAATTATGGTTATACATGCTTGCTGCAGGTTTCTCTTATGTGTTGTATAACTTTTTACAGTTGTTTTTGATCCATCTTATTGGGTTTTGAGTTTATTGTCTATTTTCTTTATTTTTGACACAATAAAATTTCTGAGATGTTTTGGATATGAATTCTCACATTCCCATTTCTGACATGGATTCTCCTTGTGCTTTTACTCTTCCACCTCTGCAGTCTAGCATTGCCCTGGCATTGGAGGGAGGCCCATTTTGTAAAGAACGTAGAATCCCTCATATGCAGAGAGGCGAAATCTTGCATGAGGTCTGATGTTTCTTCTCCTATTGGCTCAGAGGATGAGCTTGCAGGGGATCAAGATCAGACTGGTGAGAATTAGGACTGTATTTTTCTGGCTCCTTCCTTTGCTCAGACAACTAATCATGAACCTTGTATGGACATCCCCCCCCCCCCTTCTGCACCATTTTTGCAACTAGTACATCAAGTTTGTAATGTCTTGAGCATTTCTCCTGTGGCTTATGTCTCTTCCTTTTGTTGATCAATTTGCTGCCATGTCTTGTCCTCGCCATTTATCAGATCAGCATCCCTTAGTTTTCTATCACTTGGAGGATCCATATTTAGATTCTCAGAGATTAGATCCTCTTCTTCCTATTTGGGATTCTAGACCTGATTACACTATTTGTTTTAACATAAGTCAGTTTTCCTGGACTTGTCTGTCCCTTACAAAAGTTTTGCATTTTTTGTCTTCTTTTCAGCTGTTTTGTGAGACCTACCATAGGTCTTCTGCTCTCTTCTTGGTCTCTTGGTTGATTTCTTGCTGGGTTCTTTTGGAGAGAGATGCCTTGCTTGAGGGTGCTCATCGTTATTTTTGGCCTTTAGATTTTTGCAGGTATTCCAGATTCCATGGAATCTCGGGTGGATGTAGCACATCTCCACTCTTCTCTTTCTACACTAGCCTCTTGCCTTTCCCAGTTTTCTGCTGTATGGTTTCTTGCATCTTCCATTCAGGTTTTCATACCTCCTGTGTCAGCTGTATATTCTATCAGAACACAAGGGAGATTATGCCCTTATCAGCGGACATCCTCCACTTGTATGGAGTGCCAACAAAGGCATTGATTGATTTCTACTCTATGTGGTTCGGTCCTGTGAGGGCCTGATCAGATGGTTCATGTTCATATGGGAGAACTTCTCCACTGATCAGTGGGTAATTCACGTTCTTATGAGAGGATTGATCCTTCATTTCATATCTCCTCCTCCAATGTCTATCATACTGGTTGTCTTTCCCCCTCCACTCACTCAGACAATTCCAATGTGGGATCCTACATTTCCAAGTAAGGTGGCATTCACTCCATGTCTCTCAGATAATGGATCTTCTCTTTTGGGCCCACAATCATAAGATTGTTCTCCTTGCTTGTCATGTTCCAGGTGTTATGAATTTAGTAGCTGATCAGTTATCTTGTCCCACAGAATGTATGTTTTCTCTACAAGTCTTTTGTTGGATCTGCTCTCATCTAGGATACCTCAGATTGATGTTTTTACCATGCACTTGAATGCTCAGCTCCCGTCCTTCTGGTCTCCTGTCTCACACCCTCTGGCTTTGGGCATAGATGCTGCCAGCCAGGATTGGACAGGTCTTCATCTTTATGCATTCCTGCCAATTCGTCTATTATTCAAGGTTCTTGTGCTGAACAGCTCCTTGTCCTGTCGAGTTCTTCTGGTGGTACCATATTGGCTGGGTCAACCTTGGTTTCCACTCTTTTGTTATCTTCGGGAGTGCCAACCTCTTCCACATCCTCTCTGGCCATCCCTCTTATGTCAACCTTGGTCAGGCATTCTTCATCTGATGATCACCATTCTCCAGCTTCATGCCTGGCTTTTATGTGGTCCATTGCATGATGTAAGGGATTGATCTTTGCTTTACTTATTTTCAGGTGTCTCTCTCATTGTTTTAATCCTTTTTGTTCCACTGTGCTATGTTTCTTGATTTCTGACATGGTTAATCGATAAAAGTTTGGTGCCTTTGTCTATTTCTCTGTACAAGGCAGTTTTGTCAGCTACATTTTGTTTTTCCAGAAGACATAAAATTTTTGAGTTCCTGGTTTTGGCCTTGCTTCTGGAATAGCTTTGTGTTATCTATCTTTGACATCCTTTCCAGGTTCATAATTGGGATATCTTTGTGGTTCTCCATGCCTTATCTCGTCTACTCTTTGTACAGGCTGGTATGTGGACCATGCCTTTTGATTATGACTTATTTTCTTCTCTTATTGGGTTGCGGATGTTGATCTTCAAATTCATGTTCATAGGACTCTTTACCTTTCCACTTATGTTCTCTTGTATCCTGATACAGTCCTTTCTTCCCAAAACTTCAGCGGTTTTCTCTCCTATTCTCCTTCGTTTCTCATTGTATGAAAGTTCGAATCCAGATCATTATTTAAGCCTGGTTTAGGCTCATTGATCTTATGTGCACACACTGAAGGGTGTCGAGGTTCAGGCCACCATTTGTTTATCCATTGAGATCCTATGGTGTCACATGACTTAAAACCTGTCACTTTGAAATGTTGGGTTCATCAGTTGGTGCATATTGTTTACTCTGAGCTTTCATTGGAGGAACAGACTTCTTTTGGTCTCATCTCATCAAATTTGTTATATCATAATGTCCCTGGTAGCTTGGTTGCATCACCTGCTGGAGGAGATTGTTTAGGCTGGTATGTGGACCATGCCTAATACATTTATATCTCATTATTTACATGATTTGGTGGTTGATTCCTCAGAAGGTTTCTGACTACCCCTGTGGCTATTCTCCACATCCCAGCTAGTTTGTAAAACAGGCGAGTAACTTCATTTCTTTTGTGTTTATTTATTTTCTTTTTCAAGGACCCTCTCGTCATTTTCATTTGAGTCCCACAGTGGAAACAGTGCAATAGTTGAACCATGCTCCCTATTTTGAAAAGCAAACTGACCTGACTTATTCAAGCCAGGGATCAGCAGGGATGGATAAAATCCCTTAAGCTTTCCACATTATATTCCATTAGCAGCCGTCTAGTAGTGTATTGTTCATAAGGTGGTCTTATGGAACATGCCATCTCAACAGAGCTTGTAACAACCAGGAAATTTTTTTATCAGGCGACTGGTATCTAGTGTGAATTTGGAAATAAACATATCTGATCAGTCAACACCCGCCACAGAGCATTGTTCCATTTGGATTCCCCAATGAGAGTATCCCCCACATTTCTCATAGTGGAGTGTCAGAGCCCTTACCACTCCCAATTTCCAGTCACTTGAGTGTTGGACAGAGGTATATTCCTCCTGAGTGGTGCTTGAACTCATTATTCCACTCAAGGAGAAAAGGGCAAAATTGAGTGCCTTCCCAGATGCATAGTAGGAGCAGGAACAGCCTACGAGGGAGTCTCCTCATAATTCTGGTTCTTTGTCCAGTACATTTTCAGCATTTTTATGTTTCTTGCACTGCTTCCTTCTGTGGATCCTGTTTCCTTTATCTGTGATCTTTCTCTTATCACCCTTATCAGATGGATTTACCAGCTTATTTGTCTTGCTTTTTCATCATTATTTGAGGTTTTTTTTTTGCATTTTCTAAGTTTCCTCCCACCAGGTACATCATCTCACCTTTTCCCTGCCTGCCCACTTCCATTTTCCATTTAGAAGAAATTGTGCAGGCTGACATGTGGACCATACTTCACACATTTGTAACCCACTGCCTGCATCATTTGGCCATCTCCTCCTCATCTGGTGCTGTCTCTTGCCACCCATCACTATTCTCCATACATCAATTTGACTCTAAAAGGATAAGTTGTTCGCTCTCCAGTGGCCATTTCTTCTTTCCTGGATCCCACTCTGTGGCAAGTGGTGCCTGTCTAAGTATACTTAACTGTAAATCCACACCATATTGCTGTACAGGTTTATAATCCTCACTGAAGAGATAGGGTTGCTAGAGGTTGTCTTGTGGTATCCTGATTCATAAATAAAGCCTGCACCAGACCATACAAACTCATGGACTATCATGAATATAGCTATGTCAGGATTACTGGCCATCTCTCTGGTCCTAGTTAAACACGCCGTGAACAGCCTGCTTTTCAAAACAGGTTTTTGTGGTCATCCATTGCACTGTCTTATGGTGTTGCATTCCTCCAGACTACCCAGTGCATTGTTCTCCCTCTTACAGTGGAGTGGGTATGGGAGTTCTTTGCCACTTACCAGCTCCTACCTGCTGGCATGGTGGACCACGGAGGCTTCCTCCTGTGTGTGACTTGTTCCATTCAGTCAAGAATAAGGCAATGGTGTTCTGTTGGTGTAGATGGTGAATACTTTCCTCCGACTGGAGACCAAAAGAAAAATTCCCAATGTCTCTTGGTTTAGACTGGATGACTCAATCACATGCAGTTCACCCCTCTTGCTGACTTCCTCCATCATACCACTGCCTGGATGTCAATTTCTAGGCAGTGTGGTGTTAGATTGGTGCAGGACCAGCTAACTTAAGTCCTCACACATGTGAGGACTGGACAACAAATTCCTGATACTGCTTGGCTTTGGATTGGTGGTGACCCACCACATTTTCATGCCCCTTCTTACTGTCACTCAGATGTATGGTTCACAGGAGGCCTGGTGCTGGTTGTGTACTGGGTATGCACACATGCCCTACCTGGGTTGTCAAAATGGAAGTTGTTTTTCCATTCCACTTCCTGGTATTGAAGTGAAGATGGTTGGGAACCTCCTCCAACTGCAGCCCGGAAGACGAATACCAGATGCCACCTCGTTTTCACTGGAGTTGACCCACCAAATACAGTCTGAAGTGCCCTATCTACCCTACATCACCTGTTGCATCCAATTATAGATTGGACATTCATCTTTTCTGCCCAATTTAGTCACATGCATCTTTACAATGATTGAAGAGTATACCTGGTACAGATGAGGCGTGTCTCCCATGTGTGTGACCCTATGCACTCCCTGGGTTCTCTTCTTCAGACACCTTCCAAAGAGTGCTCATCTTAGTAACTTTTGCACTGGTGTCAGGTTTTTATAGGGCTGGATTGTTTATAGTATGTCTGTAACTTATTGGTGATAAATTTAAACAACAAATGGACAGCATACAATCCACTTGTTTTAAAATAATATATTCAAAACAAGTCAAACATGTGTACAAAATTCGTTAGACGGTTGGTTATCACAGTTGTATCCAGAACTTTAAATAACTCTATTTTTCATCAAAGTCCACACAAGTAGGCTCAATTAATTTAGAACACCCATTGACAAGACAAATTATTATTCTTTATCTCTATTATTACAATATAAACTGTGAAACTCTCAATTTATAAATTGCCTGTTTTAGCTAAATTGGCAGTCAAATAGTCTAACTTCACTTTCCTTTCACTGACTTACTTATTTCCTCTCTGTATCTGCATGTATATTTATAACATGACAGAAATTCTAGAAATATCGAGCTCTCTAATAACAACAATATTACACATAATGAGAAAAAACTTAAACATTTTGAGTAAGATGACGTCAACAATATAACAAAAGTCTAGTACAATAATTAAATTGTATACACAACATATGACTCGTACAGAGTTACGTAATGAAACTTGTCATGACTATTGATTTTAAAATAATTAACATTTAATACTCTTATAATAAAAAGTAAATAATCATTAAATATTAAATCACTAAATAAACTGAGTAATAACTCTTAAACTGAACAGTCTTGTATATCCCTCCACCATTTCAATGTGGGATTCTAGCTATTATGTGAGAAGAGGTAAGATATTGTATTGGAAGTTAATATTTTCCAACATTGAAAATCTATTTCTGATAGACATGTACCTCACCTCGCACTTCTCACTCATCCTCCCCACTTCCGGTGCATCTTTTGTGCCTAATCTTGAAGTGATGATAGTGCTCTTCAGTTTCGAGGGAGTCAGCTGTGCTAGAAGGGTGTGTCCATTCCTATTGGTGGAGGGTTGTTGCATGCTCTTATGTACGCTACAGCACAGATATACCATGGAAAATTACGTGAGGGTAGGTAGGAGCATCAAGGCTAGATGTGAAAGAAAATTACACATATAGATGGCAGCACAAGTCAAGAAAAGCTATTATGGAAGTGGAGGTAAGTATCTATCAGAAATACAGTTCAGTGTAGGAAAATGTTAATGTTTCATTTATTCCTTGGATTATTTTCTTTCAGTAATAATGCATGCTGCTGGTGCCCAGTCTGATATCAGTATTGAAGCTGAAAATGAGGAAACAGCTGAAGCTGAATTAGCCAGGCTTCAGCGACAAAATCGTATTTTGGTGTGTGACCACAAGACTTATTCTGAGGAACCACGAAATATTCTTTTGAAACAGAGGTGAGTATTGGTGTTATAATGTTTATTCTGAATTTATTCTTTGTTCTGAACATATGTGGGTTTCACATAAAATGTGGTTGAGAAAGTCATTAACTTGAGCTTGTTTCAACTTACTTTTATCCCTTTTTTATTTTCAAAGTTAGGTGTATCTTGTTACCATCTGTGAAGAACATTACTAAGTGCAATCTTGTGTAAGGGTTAAGTTAGTAATATCCTTCAGTGGTTGTTTAAGTAATACTCAGAGGTTAGTGTCTCAAGTATTTATTCTGAGTATAACTTGTCATTGAACAGTCTAAAAATGATATTTTTTTCAATCTGAAATTCAGTAATACTCAGAGGTTAGTGTCTCAAGTATTTATTCTGAGTATAACTTGTCACATGGTAGTACCAGTTGAACAGTCTGAAAATGAGATTTTTTCAATCCTAAATTCAGAGAACAAGGCAAAGCAAAGAATAATAACCAAACTTAGCATAGCATAGGTAAGGTAAGGGTATGAAACCTTGTATCCTGCATTCTGACTGAGTCATTAGGTGAGTTAATAGGCATACACATTGTTCTTATGTTGTGTTTTATTTAAGATTATTCATTTTGTATATCACTTCTTGTCCATTCATTCATTGAGTATAGTTTTCTATTTAGCATATTTATCAAGTGAAGCTTTAAAGTTAACTTAATTCACCTGAGTATATCAAATTGTGACACTAATTGGGAATAGTTTTTCATTTAACTTAAAACTAGGAGTTAGTTAAATATAGGTGAGGTAGAATAAATTTTAGTCTTTTAACCTTTATCATGCATGCATTATATTTGTGTCTTATACATAGGAATACTGGTATCACAAATCAAAGATTATAATTTAAAGTTAAGTATTTTCACTGTGTATGCATAACTTATCTCTTAAAAGTATGTAAGATATCAAAAGTAAACAAATTTACCTATAACTACATTTCAAAGCTTTAATGTATAGATACAAAACTTCAGAAATGCTTTCTGGAAATAATTATTTGTTTTAAATGTAAAACAGAATTTTCAGTGCAGTTATTATATTTAAATACTTGTTTATACAGAATGTAGTTTCAATAAGTGCACTTCAGTTTCTTTAATATTTCACACAGTACAATGAGTTCCAAAACATACTTACATTTGCTGACACATAACTATTCCTCGATCTTCACTTTGCCTATCTAAGCATTGGTCTTGCTTGCTCCAGTTATTTATACCTCACTTAAATGCTCTTGTCAATTTTTGGCCTTGTGACACTCGCCACCTACATCAATGCTCTCTCTATCCTGGTACTTTATATAAGCACCTCACTCAGATAATGTAATCATATTTTCTTGACAAAGCATTTGGTCATGGTTTTTCCTGATGAAGTGCTGTGCTTCGTTACATTCTGGCTTGCAATTTTGGCTTTGCCTTGTGGATTTCTGTACAATTATCAGTTCCTAAAAAAAAAATTTGCATGCGTTTCCAGGTGTGAATTCCATGTTACTATTGTCAACATGGAGGCAAATCAGACCTCCCCTGTTCCTCCTCTGTTATCTAGTATCTCTCTACAGTCGGGGGGATCACTCTCAGTTGAGGCTGTCTGTGATTTGATCCCTTGTGAGATGGAGGCATATATTTGGCCTGGGGGATCACTCTCAGTTGAGGCTGTCTGTGATTTGATCCCTTGTGAGATGGAGGCATATATTTGGCCTGGGGGGGGGTTCCTAGATGTACCTATACCACCCCTCTTTCCCGAGTTTAATTTTTTTCACAGATGACTTACTTCAGAGATGGGGTGCATATATTGAAGATCAGGAATTCCAGCGTATATGAACAGAAGACGAATTTTCTGTCCACATCAATAATTTAGAACTTCTTACTGTCCAACAGGCTATGGATCAAGGTCTAAATCTGTTGCAGGGGAATGTCATCATGATTCTTTCCATCGATTCCACAGAGGTCTCTTAAATTTACCGTCATGGGAGCATGCATTCTCGGGACCTTTGTTTTCGAATTTTGATTATTTCTCTATGGGGCTCACTCCTGACTGCATGGATTCTCCACTGGGAGGTTTTCTGATGGATTTGTTCTCATTCTGGGTCTTCAATGATTGACACATTTGAGACTCTTTGAGATTAACCTACAGGCATTTCTGGTCCCCAGTATTTCATCCTCGGGCTTTGGCAATAGATGCATTCAGTACAGATTGGATGAGATTGCACCTTTATACCTTTCCCCCAATTTGTCTGTTACTCTGAGTTCTGTCTACAATTCAATCGTCTACTTGAGAGCTGTTGGTAGTTCCAGATTGGTTGGCCTAACCATAGTTTCTTCTTCTACAGTATCTTCACAAGGGTTAACCTCTACCTCTTCCTTATTGCCTATCTCTGTTGAGGCAACCCTGATTCAAAATTCTACACCCAAACTTTCCCAAGCTTATCAGGGTTTAACTTCTAAAGTTGCCTTGTGTGTGCCTCATGAAGAGTTTGAACCCACTTCACCCAAATGTGCCTACAATGTCTCGTTTTTAACTTGGGTCTAGCTTTGTCTCCTGTTGATTTATGTAAGGCAGCTTCATAAACTACTTTTTGTTATTTTAAACATTATATGGACAACTGGCTTCTTCTGGCTCATTCCAAACTGGAGTTGACCATCCATACTCGTAAGCTCCTTCCATGGCTGCAAGGTGGGCTGGTTAATCAAATTGGAGAAGTCCTTCTCTCTGTCCTATCTTTCCATTTAGGTGTCCTTTTTGATACTCATCTCAGTCGGGCCCAACCTTCTCCTCTATGACTTCATTCCATGGAATTGTTAGTTTGCCACACCCTTTCAGCTTCCTCACTTTCTGATCATGAGGTTCTATCACTTTTGGGGATGTGCTCTTCAATAACATCACTGGTCCCCCTCAGTCGTGCACATACATGATCCCTTCAGTGGGCTCTTCACGATCAATGAAACATTGCTCGGGATCCCTTGGCAGCTCCCATTACCCTTCCTCATATTCTGTTGGTTGATCTACTTTGGTGGTTGAACAAGACCCATATATTACCTTCTCCTCATCTGGATTTACATTTGTTCATGGACACATTACTTCAGGGCTGAGGTGCATGGATCAATCACCAAGAGGCTTCAGGTCATTGGTTTGTTGATGAGCAGTCTTTGCATATCAATATCCTCGAGCTTCTTGTGGTCCATTGGGCTTTGAATCACTTTGTTTCTCTAGCCAGACATGGTCTGGTTATGATTCATTCTGACAATTCTATTGTGGTAGCACATATCAATCACCAAAGGGGCACCCAGCCAATATCTCTGTTATTGTACATTAGATCTCCTATATTGGGCCCACACACACTACATTCATCACATTGCATGTCATGTTCCAGATGCTTTCAATCTCGTAGTCAATCATCTTTCCTGCCTTGACAAAATTTCTCCAATGAAGTGGTTTTTAGATCCCCTTGTATTCCAGTGGCTTTACAATCTGTGGAGATTTTCCACACATAGATGCAATGCTACAGTGCTCAATCACAAATTACCCCTCTTTTAGTCCCCTGTACCTCATCCTTGGGCTCTGAAGGTCGATGCCTTCAGCCAGGATTGGTCTCACAAATTCCTTTATGCTTATCCTCCTATCTGATTACTCCATCAGATAGTCTCTCTCATCCATACCACACCGTGTCGAGTTTTTCTGATTGCACCCTATTGGCCAGCTCACTTGTGGTTTCCATGATTACATCAACTACAACTTTCCCTTCCAGTACTCCTTCTCTTGTCTTCCTCCCTTCTTTGTCAACCTTGGTCACCAGTTTTACATCCTGCCATTCATGTTTTTTATCTTCACACCTGGATTTTATCCAGTCCTTGGCAAGGAGATCGGGTTTCTCCCATCGAGTAGTTTTCCTTTTGCCTCATTCCATATGTCCTTCAATGGAGGTGTATCAGTGTAAATGGAAGGTGTTCTACAGTTGGACTGCTAATCAGGGATTCCCCACTGACCAACCTACTGTGGCTCACGTGGCTGAGTTTCTAACATGGCTTTACTGTAGGGGTATTTGGTCTCTTTGATATCGGGTTATTGGGCTGCCTTATCCCATACCTTTCGTATTTCCTGATATCATTGAGTTTTTACTTCCCCTGTTCTTACCATGTAATGCATTCCTTCTGGATTCGTCATTCCCCCCAGATGACCTAGTCTTCTGAGATATTAATGTGGTCCTCCATTCACTTTACCTCAGTTTCAACCTATTTCCTTGTGCTCCATGTTTCACCTTTCCATTAAAATATATTTCTTTTTCCTCTTAGCCTGTGGATGTCGAAGGTCTGATTTGTCTGAATTCTATGTCCAGTCTGTACACTTTGTTGCTATATTGCTCATGTGGCTTCCTTCCGTGGTACCCTTTCCCGATTCTTTATCCCTTGGTAGTCTTTCTCTGATCATGACCTATCCCCTTCTACCTTCACCAGTTGAGTTCAATGTTTGATTCAATTGACTTATTCCTCCTTGTCTTCTTCCCACCAGAATTTGTTCAGGGTGTCTTCTCATCAGATTTGACACCCCACTTTTTCCATCTTGACTTCGTCGGCCATTGGAGGAAATCCTACAATTTGGCATGTGGAGTAGACCTAATACATTCATCTCCCATTATTTACACCGTATTGCAGTTTCTTCTTCATCGGATTTTTGTCTTCCACCTGTGGCCATTTTTCAAGTTTTGGTGCAACTTTGACTGGGTAAGTCTATATTCATACATTCTTTTCATTTCACGGGCCCTTGCTTCCTTTATTCTTTAAAGGGACCCGAATCTGTGGCGAGTGGTGCCTGACCAGGTATTCTTCAATCGGAAATCTGCACTGGACAGCCATGTTGATTCGTGCTTTAACTTCTATGGTTTCACAATGCTCACCATTTAGATAGGGTGTTCCACAAGATTGCTTGTAGGTGAATAACCTTGTGATGTAATTGGTTCATAAACTTGCCCGATCCAGATCATACAACCTATGGACAACATGGGTAAAGCAGAAGGGGATAGCTGCCCAGCCCTGCCTTGTATATTGAATAAATTGGTATGGTCTGCTTTTCAAAATAGGGTGTCGTGGTCACCCATTGCACTGTCTCAGGTGATGACATTTCTCCAGACTCTCCAACACGTTCTCACTCCCCTTTGTTCTAGTGGAGTATGGGAGTCATTACCACTTTCCAGTTCCAAGCTACTGGGGTGTTCGACCATAGAGGCACTTGTTATACAGTAACTAAGGAGTCAGAAATCAACTTGCAATTCACCCCTTTGATTAGGAGCTCTCATCCTACCTCCATATGGATGTCTGTACTTCGTGGCTGGGTTTTGGACTTACAGTAGAATGAATCAACATCAATCCTCACACATTTGTGGTTATCTAAATTCCTCCCTCTTGGTAAGGGGAATTGTTCTGGTTTTGTCCTTTTTGCTATCCCTCATATATCTTATTCTGAGGATGTTATTGCTTTTTGGATGGTTCTGGTCAGTTTTGCTCTTGGGGGAGTTGATACTGGATGCTGGATGTCGGGTCAAAGCTAACACATATCATGTTCTGGAGTTGGAGTGGTTCTACATTCCCTATGGTCTCTTGAACTAGAGGTGAAGATGGTAAGATCCTCATCCTACCCTTGTGTGGATGTTGGTTCCCAGTGGCATGGGTTTTGGATGTAGTTGTCTTACTGAGTACAGACTGTTGTACCCTAGCCACTCTACACATAGGGGAGTGCATCCAGTGATATACCCTCTTATATACTTTGTGGGATTAAGTTCCATATATATTTTAGAGTTAGGTTCACTATCCTGCTTCACTTCTCACCCACTTGGATATGCTCCTCTCTTTTTCCGCCCTTTTCTCCTACACACTTTACAGATGGGCGAAGAGTATACCTGGTCAGAAGTAGCACAATTCTCCTCATCAGATTGTCGGATCTGACTCTTACTTCCATGAGTATCCTTTGGACACTTTTGGGGGTACTTCTGTCATTCCCTTGCAACACTCCCTCCACCTAATCAATGTGGGATTCTAGCTAATCTTGTGAGAAGAGGGAAGTACCGTATTGGAATTTATAATTTTCCTATACTGAAAATGTATTTTCGATAGGTACTTTCCTCCAGTGCTTACGCCTTCTGCCAAACTTTGAAGTGATAGTTCGGTAGAGGTGTATAGAGGGAGTCACATTATAACTTTCACTTGACTAGTAGAACTGGTTAAAGTAAGCACAACTGAATTCAACAGATAAACTCGCTTTTTGTTAAATCAACACTGTCACCTTATGACATTTGTTCTCTTACAGCATAAGTCAGCTGTATTACTTAGAGAATATCATCTGGGCTAGCAGAGGATATTACAGTGCTTAATTCTTTCATCTTGGATGGTATAAGTTACTACAATATCCTTTTGGGCAAAATAGACATTACTATAGAGAACAAAGTGACTAGAATATTGCAGTTTCATTGAATTTCTGGACCATATTTTGCTGTCATTACTACATGTAAATTAAATATATTTTTTTTAATTCCTATATCAATAAAACAGGTATGAAACATGATATGCTTGCATATCACAAAAGTAAGATTTTTATGAATTTTGTAAATAATTTTAACTGTCACAAACTAATTGCTTTTAGCACCTAAATACAAGTAAATATATAAATTTATACTATGTTTCAGGTATGCTGTCTGAAATAGCTATGCAGAAACTTTAATTGTTATAAATGGATTTAATGAGTCAATAACTAGTACAAAACTCTATTAACCCTATCTCCCCGGGTACCATTTACTGCACATGACACAAGGTTTTAGTGTGTTACGTTCAAAATTTTATTAAACCACTTTTTATTTATGTTATAACAATTAAAATAGCATAAAATCTTAGCTAATAATCCATATTTTAATAGTATACAAGTTTCCAAAACATACTTCCACTGACACTTATCTAAACATCATGTTTGCTTGCTCCACTTTTATACCCCACTCAACTGCCCTTGGCAGTATCTAATTTGCAAAACTTTACACTGGTCCTCATATGCCCTCTTTGCAAGTACTGTATATAAGCACTGTATGTCAACAATATAATCACTTTTCTGAAACTTGCCCCATCACAGTCATTAACAGTATAATCACTTTTCTGAAACTTACCCCCATCACAGTCATTAACACTGGCTCTTAATGGGGAGGAAGAGAGAAAATATGTTGCAAAATACATTTTCAGATTATGAAAATGATAACTTCCAAAACATACATACCTCCATTGACTCTTAAAGCTAGAATCCTACATTGAGAAGGTGGAGGGGCTGGTGAGGGCATAGTTCACACAGAAAATATCTGCATAGAACATAGGTGTACCATGAGAAGTGGTACCCAAGCAGGGAAAACTGCACTACATCCAGAACAGGTATGCTCTACATCCAAAACTACAGAAGTGTGAAAAGGGTGGAATATCACACAAGTAAGTATGATGGGCCAGCCCCAACCATGCAGCTGAGGTTCCATGACTCGGGGCTTTAAGTTCTTAATTCTACAAGGCAATATTTAAAAAAATCCCAAATTTCCACTAGTGTGACCCACGTGACACATTTTCTCTTAGCATGTCATCATCCCTATTTTATTCACCACCCCTTGAAAAAAGTATGAGATTAAATGTAAATTACTCTCTATAAAATTATTATTGCTCAGACAAACTATAATTTTTATAGTCTTCAATTTTGTTTGGTTTGAGAGCTATTGAATAGAAACTAAGACCCCTCCTGCTACACCCACCTTTCACATCCTCTCTTTCCCAATTCGTTGATAGTTATCTCTTATGTTTAATTATATATTACCTATAAACAATAGATAGTCAAGGTTTTCATCTATCAAATGACGTATTGTATACATTGTATTCTGAACAGAATATGGTCAATTTTACTCACAGTACAATATTCATTCCCATGGGAAAGTTAATGACTAGCTTGAATGAATTTGCAATGGCTCTTATTGCATAGCTAGAAAGCCAGAAAAATTTTGATAGGTAAGGGAATTTGTCTACTTTTTTCCATGTTATTAGTTTATATTCTTTGGTACATTATTTAATTAAATAAAAATTATTAAATGCATTACTATAATTACTATAAAAAATCAGGCTTAAATGTCCTCGACAGTTGAAGGCATGAAAAAGAAAAGATTTGGTAAGTACTATATTTCTTGTTTTTCATATTTATTTTTTATTTATTATTATAAAAGTAACTAAAATCTAAAAATATAGATCTTTTTAAGTTATTTAAGACTAGATTAGGTAAAATAAGTAATAATAATAATATAATTAAAATGGTTCATGAGGCACGCATGTGAGCAGCTTTTGGGTAATGTAATTCAATAGTGTAATGTGAGCTGCATGTTCCTCAAGTGATTTACAACTTATAATGGTGCGGATAGTAGTTACACATGGTTCAAAGGGCAATAAAACAATAAAATTTAATTATAAATAGATGTATAACGTTATGAACTTAGAGCTACTTAGGATAAACGAATGTAGTTTCATGTTATAATTTGAAGTCATTCTAGAAAGAAAAAAGGGTTAATTTAGGTTTATTTCGATTTTTTTTGGTGGTTACAAGGTCAGTCAAATCGACCAATCCCGTTTTGAGATTGGGTAGAGAAAATAACAGATAAACTATAAAGTTTTATTGAAAAAAGTTTAAAATGCATTTAGGAGGTTTTATTGATTACACAAAGGAAATTTGAGATTTTTGAGATGAGGAAAAGTATATTTAATTTTATCATGAAAATTACTTTGCATACAAACTATTCAAAACAAATATTCAATATATTCATGGACAAATCTTTATTTTATTTTATTTAAAATGCTTCATATTGATAGAGTTAAATTAATATTTGAATTACTTTTTTTTAGTAAATATTGAACTAAGTTTACCTCTACATTCAAAACTAATGGTTGATGAATTGGAAATTAAGTATTTCAAGCCACGAATTATTTAAGAAGTGTGCAATGTTCTTGTGAATCAGTGTTGGTAGAATTATGTTGATAAGTCTAAGACTATCAAAAAGTAAATTCGTTATGAAAGGAAGAATGTTAGCCCATTATTGATGAAATAAAACTATAATATTGAATAATAATAACTTTCCATTTTTTCACACAATACATATTGTATTTAGCACCGGGATTATGCGCTTATAAAGTTCATGTTTTTTTGCTAAGTGGCATTCAAACAGTGTTTTTAAGTTCATAGGATTCATATACAAGTGTATTGTAAAGTAAGCTGTCCTTCACAGCTACCAAAAAATAGATGAGATATTACCTTTGCTTTGCATTATGTATGTTATAAATAAACATTCATTTACATAAACACTGTTAAATAGTTCAAAGAAATATTGGGAAGACATCTATGGATATTCCTTAGATATGTCATTGTAACTATATCTCTATAGCTAAAAAAAAATCTAATACAGTACCCTACCTCTTCTCACAGAACGCTTTCTGGACTTATACTGCCCTAAATTGGCAGAAATTTTCACTCACCACTAGTCTTAAAGGAATATGAATGTGAGATATCTGCATACTGACATGCAAATGATTATGCAGCAATTCTCCACCAATAGGAGTGAAACAGTACCCCTATTGTAACTACTGCCCTCTCTAATCTTGCAGCTGTCAACCACTTCTTGATTAATTGTCTCACAGTTCAGACGTGTTTTCAGACAAATTTTTTGTTTAATTGCCAAAGTTTATTGTTTCATTTTATGGCTGTGTACCATTTTTCCCCTCACCTGTAAATTTTTCGAATTTTTACAGGTTTGAGAATTCTTTATTTGGAGTTACACTTCTACTTTTTTTTTCCTGTCAGCTCCACTTATTATATATGTGCAATTCCACGTGGCTTCTATTTCAGTGGCTGTATCTACTACAGCTGATTTGCCTGCCACTTCAATGGCATCTGAGCACATTATTGGCTGGTTTGTTGGGAGTTTGCTAAATGTTTGTGGGCATCTGAGCACATGATGATTGTCCTCTTATACCTTGTACTGCTTTGCTTGTATATGATGATGAGGATTTGAGCTGCCTTGTTCCTCCTCCTTTCCTTTTGGTAGACCTACTAAATTAAGTAGGATATTTTTGCATCATTACTTCCCATTTCTTTTCATTCCAGTCCTGCCCTTCTCTGTGATGAGCCTTGGAGTCAATTTTAATGTTCCCTGAACCCTTCAGGTTATTGGAGGTACTGAATATAGTTTTGTGGACCAGTTAACTTCAGGGGTACGTATACCTCAACCTCCATGAACTTTGGAAGACCATGTTCAGGCATGTCATTGTTCCGTCTTCTCTCCTAAGGCTTGTAGAGTGTGATGTAACATGTCTTTTGGTGGAGATTGAACCCCTTAATTCAGTTTTTGATTATGTCATTTCTTTATGGAACCAAGTGAGTTTTTTGGGGGTTATTATTGAATCTCGGGAGCCCAGGGTTAGGTCAGCCCTGTTGTTTAACTTCACTTGGCCTTCCTTCTATCCCACACCCCCTTTTCTCTTTTCCGCCCATAGTTGGTTCTGGCCTCCTGAATGTTTGTAGTTCACCATTAGTTCTTGGGGTGCTGTTTTTGGGGCAGCCAGTGGTCTTAGTGACTTTGGAGGGTTCAGGCCTGGTGGGGTCAGGCTCATGTTACCTCAGTGGGACAATGTTATGTAAATGGACTTCTGACACTAGGATTTGGGGTTCGATTTCATATGGTGGAAGTAACAATTGAACCACTGTGGCTTTGCTCTACAATATATACACATTCTTACTCCATCAGACATGGTACAACAATTTTTTCAACTGCTTTGCCCAAGTTTGTAGATAACTTATCACAGATCCTTGGAGGATGAGGTTATTGCATTTGGTCTGGTCCTTTTACAAGGATTCCATCATCTGGGGAGATCCCTGTTTTGGGGTTCATATTCCTGTCTGTTTTTTGTCCCCTTGAAGTTAACAGTTGCAAGATTAGATAAGACACTAGTTACAATAGGGGTAATGTCGCACTCCTGTTGGTAGAGGGTTGCTGCATAAGCGTTTGCATGTCACTATGCAGATATTTCATGTTAACATATGTGAGGGTAAGTTGGAGTGTCAAGGCTAGTGGCAAGCAAACATTTGTGCCAATAGATGGCAGTATAAGTTAAGAAAGCTTTTTGTGAGAGGAGGTAAGTATCTATCGGAAATACATTTTCAGTTTAAGAAAATGTTAATGTTATCCCATTGACCAACATAGAAAATTTTCATAAGGAAGACAGCTAAAGAATAGGTTTAGGAAACTCATCACTTAGATGTGTTATAGCACAATACTTGTAAGTATGAACCAAAACAATCTTGTTTGATATTTTAACATCGACTTAAAAGCTTTAAATTTAACTTTCTTTACATAATATGGTCAATTAACGTATAAATTTACATTATTGGAATTACATGTACTATACTACAAGGTACTACATTTTTTACATCTAGTTTTATTCCTTATAATTTATATTATTTATATTTGATAGTAGGTTAATGAGTATTATCGCTTAACAAATCAGAAGAACCAGTAAAATTAAGTTGCTTGTTTTGTTAATACTGGTAATTCCTGATAAAGTGAAATGTTGAAAAAATAAATAATTTTCACTTGATACTGGCTATTTTTCTTCATTAAGATCACAAGATGTTTATTGAATAATAGTCATTGAAATTATACAATGAACCAAATGTGTGAGTAATGATAGAGAGTACAGTTATTCAGCAGCAATATTTACTACAAAAATGGTATAAAGATTTCATATTTCTGTTTGATCATCATAATTAACATCATGTCTAAATTGTCAAGTAACATCTCTTAAAGCTAGGTTGATAAAGTCCTGCACTAGATACATATTGAAATATCTACAGATGAAGAAAAAGTTTCTCAAACTTAGTTCTGTTCCTGTAGGAAAATTATAAAGGATCTGGAAAAAGAAAAAGCAGAGGTAGAGCTTAAGCTTCAGTTAGCTCAGTCAACCAAGAATGTAGCTAAAGATAAAAAGTACACAGAGGAGTTAAAAAAATTGTTGGAAAAACAAGATAATTATAAAAAAGAAATTGAGGAAGAAAAATTGCATCTTTCAGATATTGATGAGCAAGTAAGTGTAATGTATATAAATAAAGATTATGTTTTTACCACTGTATTAGTATATATATGTAAATGAAACAGTATAAAAACATGTTTAAAAATATCTTAAAAACTCTTTATTATTGTTAATTTAAAAGAATTAGATAAAACTACACATATATAAAAGCAAAAATACTGGTTTTGCAACTTCCCAAATACTCTTCAGTTTCTAAAATAAGGCTCTCTCTAACAAGACCTACTTAAAAATGTAAAACTTTCTGCATTTGTTTATCATAAAACTTTTTATATGTAAATTTTCTGTTATTTTTTGTAAATTTTCCAGCATATATTTGCTTACAACAAATACAAAATAATACATAAATAACATTATGTCAATTGCAACTAAATCTAACATTTAAAAAAAAAGTATTTTCTCCCCAGTAAGGCCTGTAATATATATAAAGTATGTAATATAACCTTTCCCACAAATATAACAGTTTGGTTTATTGCATGGAAAAATATCCTCATCAGATTTCTTTATAATATTTCTCTGATTTAAAATAGCATATAAACTTTGGGATTGTCTTCATGATAATATGATTTGTTTATTTTCAAACTTAGCTTTTAAGAGTTTTATGTAAAATTCTTTCCATTTCTTTTTGGATATCTTTAATACTTGTCAGGGTTTATGGGGCCAAATTCTTTACAGTAGTGTCTGTAACTTGTTGGCAATAAATTCGAACAATAAACAGACAGCACACAATCCACTTATTTTAAAATAATATATTCAAAACAAGGCAAATTCATTACACTATTGATTACCATAGTTAAATCTTGAGCTTTAAATAATTCTCTTTTTCGTCAAAAATCCACATAGGTTGTTTCAGTTACTTTAGAACCCAGTTGACAAGAATTATTCTTCTCTATCTCTATTGTTACAATACAAACTGTGAAACTCTGACTTTAGAAATCACCTGTTACAGCTAAACTCACACACCAGCTAACTTCATTTTTTCTTTCACTTTCACAAACTTAAGTTTTTCTGACTTAACTTCACTTGCACTCACTTGGTCATCTATATATATACATTGTACAACTGAGGCCTAGAACTTTCTACAAACTATGAGATGCTATGATGTAAGAATACTCACTTAAGGCAACAAGAAAAATTCAGAAGGTACGAGTAATGTGATGTCAAATTACAACAGTTGAACACACAATATACTACTCTTACCAAGTTACGTAATGAAATAATCATTAAATATTAGATCACTAAATGAACTAAATAATAACTCTTAACTAAACATTTTGTGTGTGTGTGTGTATGTATATATATCAAGTTTATCAAGGGTGACTTTGAGTAGCTAATGACCTCTCAGTAAGGAGTTTTCAATAATTGAAAGTTTATTATTTAAAATAGATTTATATTTATTATAATAAATGGAAAAACGTTTTTTTAGTTGTGTATCTTTATATCCATTATTACGTAGTTTATTTATGAATAAGGAAACATTATCCATAAACAAATATTACTATTGCATACTGTTAAAAATCTTTTCAATTTTGATATAATAATCCCTTTTAACGAAACATTAGGAATAACACTATGGGGAGTAGATAAACCAAGGATGGGAAAATTAAATTTCCTTCTTTTATCAGAAATGGTCAACTGAACTCTGCCTTCTACAAAATAAATGTTTAACTCTAAATAATTAAGAGCTAGAATTATTACTATGGCTATTTTCTATAGTCAATTCCTTAGTATATATATGGGGTGAAGTTTAAATTATTTATTAAAATTAAATCATCAATATATCAGAATATGTAGTTAAATTAAGTTAAATGAATTAAGATCTAAACTGTTTTTCAAAAATGAATATTCATAGAAGAACAGATACAAATTGGCCATAAATTAGTACCCATTGGAATACCCACCGTTTGTTTATAGATCTGTTGAATAAAAGTTATATAACTGTTATAAATACAGAAGTACAGTATGTTTT
>NW_013667480.1:33398-47620 GCF_000517525.1 Limulus polyphemus
CATGTCTATATGTGACACGTTCGACGCAACACAAAATTATGGAGTTTGGTTGGGAAGTTCTCCCTCCACCCACCATATTCTCCAAATATGGCACCATCAGATTACCATATTTTTCGTTTGCTGCGACACCATCTTAATGGAAAACGTATGCAAATGTGAAAGGTGTTAAAGGGGACATTGACATGTTTTTTGCTTCAAAGCAAAGTGATTTCTTTAATCAGGGCATTAATAACCGATTGTAAGATGGAAAAGGATCACTGATAAGAATGGAGACTATTTCCTTTAATAAATGTTTTGTTTTGATATATAAGTTGTTTGGGTTTTTTCATCTAAAAAAAAGTGACAGTAATTTTTATGACCTAATACAATCAGAAATGTGGACAACTCCCAATATGTTTGCCTCCCATTATTTGTATGATATCAATGTATTCTTCTTGGTTGGGTATTGTCTTCTGCCTGTGGCGATTCTCCACACGTTTGTTTGCCTTTAACTGAGGTAATTTGACATTTTGGTTTCACTTATGCATCCTTTTTTACCATTTCCGAAATAATTGTTGTTTTTTTGCATTTCTGGATCACATATGGTGGCGGGTGTTGTCTGGTCAGGTATGCAGAATCATTTTATAGTAACACTTACTCTACTCCTTTCTAATGCCCACTGTGGAAATGGCACATTTCTGTAAGACCACTGAATGCTTTACCTATGATTTATCTATATCTGTGTCTCCAGAGGATCGTCACTCATGGACTTTATGAGTAAAGCAGATTGGGAGTTTTGCCCATCCCTACTGACTCGTGATTCTTACAATCTGGGTCTTTCTGCTTTTCAAAATAGGGAAATGCAGACATCCATTGCACTGTCTTCAGTGGGTAATTCCTCCAGAACCCCAAAGTATCTTCCCGCTTCTTTCTTATAATGGAGCATGGGGGTCCTTGCCACTTCTGTTTCCCAGTCACTAAAGTGGTGGATCATGGAGGTTTCCTCACAAGTGGGTTTTGTACAATAACAAAAATCTCACAGTCATTGTTATGCTGCATATTACCATACAATATGGCAGGAAATCTCTTATGCAAGGCACTTCCTCTTAATGGACTGCACTTCATATAATCCAATACATACCAAGGGACTTCCCCTGTAGGTTTTTTGCCTGGGTGGATCTCACTTGTTGATTTTGCAAAATTATGCAAGATGCTTTATGTTGTTTTTGTCCTTGGAGCACACTTGGCATAATACGCCATATCCCAAGGTGCTTCTCCTAGATGTTTTTTGCCCAGGTAGACCACACTTGACCTATTCATATATAGTCCTCTAGCTCTAGCTAAGTATTCTCTTCACTTCCACTCTATGTGTCTTATCTTCTTTACTGAGTGAAGAGCATACCTGTTACAGAAGTAGTGCTCAACCAAACAGGTGTTCCTCATATTTTAATAGTGGTATACCTGCTTTTTTTTCATAGTGGTCGCTCTTATTATTTTTTGCACCTCCGCCAGCCCCCTCCACCTACCTCAATGTGGGATTCTAGCTAAGGGGAAAAGGAGGTAGTTCCATATCGGAAGTTCACATTTTCTAACACTGAAAATGTATTTTTGGTAGGTATTTACCTCCTCTCACCCACTGATTTACTGGTATTTTCAGGTTTGTATATGCCAATTTTCAAAAGTGAGGATTGTGCTACTAGTGTAGAGGGCGAAATGGGTGGAGGTTGGTCATGTGATCAGCACAAATTGCTGCAATGATGCAATAAATGTGGGGTTATAAAAGACTGGTGCACTGCTAATAAGATTTACCAATGCCTAGAGGGCAAATGAAGGTCGAGATAAATATGGGTGAGTAGAGTAAGTACCTATCAGAAATACGTTTTCAGCATTAGAAAATTTTAACATCTGAATGAAAAAAAAAGATTTTAATGGCTGTCACATGCTATTGGAGATTCTACTTCTCCTAGAAGTAAAGTTAGCAATTACTGATAATAGGAAGGAGTCTTTTTTATGCTATGAGATAATTCACAAAACGGGATCAATCAATTCAACCGACCTCGTAACCACCAAAAAAAATTGGAATAAACCTAAATTACCCTTTTTTTCTTTCTAGAATGACTTCAAGTTGTAACATGAAACTACATTTGTTTATCCTAAGTAGCTCTAAGTTCATAACATTATACATCTATTTATAATTAAATTTTATTGTTTTATTGCCCTTTGAACCGTGTCTAACTACTATCCACACCATTATAAGTTGTAAATCACTTGAGGAACATGCAGCTCATGTTACACTATCGAATTGCATTACCTACAAGCTGCTCGCATGCGTGCCTCATGAACCATTTAAATTATATTATTATTATTACTTATTTTACCTAATCTAGTCTTAAATAACTGTCCATATTTTTAGATTTTAGTTACTTTTACAATAATAAATAAAAAATAAATATGAAAAACAAGAAATAAAGTCCTTAACTAATCTTCTTTTTTCTTGCTGTTGGGTTTTGAAGAGGGTTAACCCTAATTTTTTATGCTATAGTTAGTAATGCACTTAATAATTTTTATTTAATTAAATAGTACACAAAAGAATATGGACTAATAACTTGCTAAAAGTAAACAACTTCACTTACCTATCAAAATTTTCCTGGTTTTCTAAATCTGCGACAAGAGCCATTACAAATTCATCCAAGCTAGTCCTTAACTTTACAACAGGAACGAATCTTGTACTGTGAGTGAAATTGACAATATTCTGTTCAGAATACAATATTATAGAATGCATCATTTGACAGAAGAAAACCTTGACTTTCTATTGGTTATAAGTAATATATAATGAAATGTAAGAGAGAACTATCAACGAATTGTGAAAGAGAGGATCTGACAGGTGGGTGTGGCAGGAAGGGTCTAATTTTTTATTTGATAGCTCTATAACAAAACAAAATTGAAGACTATAAAAATTATGGTTTGTCTGAGCAACAACGATTTTATAGAGTAATTTACATTTAATTTCATACATTTTCGAGGGGTGATGGATAAAATAGGGATGATGACATGCTAAAAAAAATGTATCACATGGGTTGCACTAGTGGAAATTCAGGATTTTTTCATATTCCCTTGTGGAATTAAGTACTGAAAACTTGTATACTATTAAAATATAGATTATTAGCTAAGGTTTTATTCTATTCTAATTGGTATAACATAAACAAAAAGTAGTTTAATAAAATTTTGAATGTAAGACACCTTGTGTCATGCACAGTAAAGGATACCTGGGGAGATAGTGTCAAAAGAGAGTCCAGAGTGAAAAGTTTTTGTCTAGCATCTCTAAAGGCATTAGTGTAGGGAACAAAACCTTCAAGACTCTCACTGAACATGACCACGATCAAAACCTGATTGGACATAGAAGTGAGAAATAGTGATTCCATGAATCAGTGAAAAGGATTTTTTTTCCCTTTCCTATATGACAGTGTCTTGGGTAAGAAGACCTGGTCTGAGGATGTAGAGATAGCAATCTGTGGACAAACAGCACAATTCACTCTGCTTGCGATGTCTGTAGGTCATCTTGCCAAGTCTGTTTGAGACCTACAACACGAATGAGCTATCAAATGGGTGATGCCCACTCCTATCTTTTTGTTGTCTCCAAAATATATGCAGATTGGAGTCCCATCATAGCTCTTTCCTGTCTGTATTCTTATCTGTGGTGTCCTCCCTCTTACATTGATGAGTTTTTTGCTCCAGTGGGTTCTGTCTTCCAGTTCTGGCAAAGCTGTTCAGTTTTCTTCAGCACAATACGTGTTTTGTTGAGTGGTATGCTCTTTTGCACGTTAGTTTCACTCGCTAGGTTTTCAGACTCCCTATTACATGGACGACTGGCTTCTGCTTGCCTCTTCCAATGCCTAGTCAGTCACTAACACCTGCTTACTTTTACGATGCTCAGATGGGTTTCTCATCAAGTTGGAGAAGACTTTACTACCTTCTCGCAGCATCTTTTTCATTTGGGGTTCTCTTCATTTCCTGTCTCAGTTGAGCACAGTCTTCTCCACGTTGGCCCTTCAACATAGAGTGGGCAGTCATGAAGGCCCTACCTTCTCTTTCTGCATGAGAGGTTCTCTTTCTTTGGGGTTGTAGTCTTCTTTAGAAGCTCACATTCCCTTTGGTCGGGCACATATGCACTCCCTTCATTGGATACCATCTCCCTTCCACCTAGGATCAGGGCTGACTTCATTTGGTGGCTCAACAGGGACTTGACCATGGTGGGGGTTCTCATTCCTCCACCTTGTACAGAGTCTCGCCTGTTTAAAGATGCTTCCTTGGTGAATTTAAAACATTTTACAAACTCTATACAGTTTTGAGGAAGCAATTCCAAGCATATACCTTTTCAATGAAAATATCACAACATAAAAGAATAAACAAGTTTCTTGTTGCTCTATACATAATGTGAGATTGATGCATGTATTATATCAATTTTAAAAGCTCAATCACCAAAAACCTGCCATAGAATAGAATATTCTGTGGTATTATCATTAATTCAGGCAGTTAAAACTGATCCAAGTGTGTTTCTCTTAATCCACTGTGTAATTTGTGTATATCAGTCTTGAATCATAAAACTTAAATGGACATGTTTGTTAAGATATTCTGATAGACATAATTGGTGAAGATAAGGAAGGTTTAGCTTTCAAACTTATTTTTATGTACTTATTTGAATTATTCTCTGTTTTAATATTTAGTTTAGATTTAAGGGTCTGGTATTTTCCTTATGTATATTTTTCTCATAATAAGATCATTTTAACTTGTTTTAATGCTGCTTTTGAAATAATTGAGATTGTTTTTACTTATATGAAACACTGTGGTATAATATCACCCAGAATATTATTATGTATGAAAATAACTCTTTTTATGTAAGATAAGTTTTAAATATTTTAATAACTTGCACTTCATCTTTTAATCCATTTACAGTTAAAACCATTCATAGTGAATTTATGTATAATCCTCTTTGTATTTTAATGTCATTTTTTATACTATTTGCATTAGAGCTCATAATTCAACTTTTGTAAATTAATTTTCAAGTAAATCCTAATATATATAAGAAATGCACTGTATTTATTGTATAATAAAGCTTTAATTCATGCTACAGAGATAAAACATAGGAGAGCACAAAATAATTCTTATTTTCTTTTTTTTTTAACAGTACACAAAAAATTTCAATGAACTATTAGCAAAGAATGCAAATCTTCGAAAAGACATTGAACACTTGTTAATGGAACGATCTCGATTTAATACCATTCATCATAGAATCAGCAAACAGTTGTCTGAAGGAAAAAAGGAAGTTATGGGGCTGATTGAAAAAGCAACCCATTCATATGACCAAAGGTTTGGTAAAGCATACACTGTATTAACTTTGCAAAGATATATATTACTATGCTACATCATTGACGTTTTGAAAAGCCTAAAATACAAGTTTACTAGAAGATCTCTCATTCTAATTACAAAATAATGGACGTCATTAGGCTTGTTATTCTGTTCAGTACTTTTAATTATAAGTCTGATATGGATTAAGAAGTATGAACTTAGTTATTTATTATAAAACCATATGGCTAGTCATCAATAATATAAATCATGGTCTCAGCATAGTCTGTACCAGCATTTCTCAACCCATGGGTCACAACCCAGAATTTGAAAATAAGTAATAGTTTAATAATTTATTTAGTAATACAGATAATGTTGCTCTTAAGCTACATCTAAACTTCAACATAACATGCTTCGACACAATATGAATTTGAATGTATTGTGGTTAGTGTTTGGACCTCATTTTTATAAATGAAGAAACATAAATGGTGGTGGTTTCTTGCTTTGGCCATATAATGTTTGACTGTTAAAAAAATCATAGGAAAAACATTCTTCTGCAACCATTTGATTACTTTTAAATAACAAATTGACTAAATCAAAAGCCAGTGTAAAATTAGTGTAATTCTTTCTTTACAATTGCCAAAAGTGAATTTGGTCTTTTTTTTTAGACTAATTAGCCTTTCGTCAGTCACTTCAATAGCCATTGTTCATAATTCTCATGATTATCTACAGCTTAAATCAAATAGTAGTAATCTTTTTGAGAGCAAAAACTCCTTTAGCTTTTGTAAAGCCATATTTATTGCAACCACACTGTATAATTCTTGGTATTGCCATGCACAAAGGTAAGGTTCATATAAAAACCCATCAAAAATCATTGCCCACTATTCCTACATTCTATAAACTGTAAGTGTTCTTTGCGAATTATAGTTTTCCCTCATGTGGGCCTCACTGCAAAATGGAAAGAGGTGGGTGGGGTGCCACTGTGTTTGATTTATTACATGAGCAATATCTTAGCAAACAGAAAAGATTGTTTTTTTGTTTGTTTTTGAATTTTGCGCAAAGCTACACGAGGGCTATCTGCACTAGCCGTCCCTAATTTAGCAGTGTAAGACTAGAGGGAAGGCAGCTAGTCATCACCACCCACTGCCAACGAATAGTGGGATTGACCGTCACATTATAACTCCTCCACGGCTGAAAGGGCGAGCATGTTTGGTGGGGTGGGGATTCGAACCCACGACCCTCAGATTGTGAGTCGAGCGCCTTATCCACCTGGCCATGCCGGGCCTAACAGAAAAGATAAGACATTCTTATTTTTATATTGTAGCTTGTCAATAATGGTAATTTGAGTTTCTAATTCATTCAAAACTATAGACTTAGTATTTTGACTTCACAAACATCTAATTTGAGCCAGTGCTGCATTCAACATACCACATGACACACAGAAATTGATGTTTAGCAGTGTTTTTTTATATTTACTTTTCAATTAAGAAATTGAGTAATTTATAGTACTAAAGTTTGAATTATAGTCTACAGTTTGATACCAAACTTATTGACATAAATTCATCAAATAAGGAGTTCAATAAAGTTTTGAATGTGAATCAACAAATGAGATGACATGCCATTTTACCTGTGATCCATCTCAAAGGGTTAACTACTTCAGCTAGATTATACAGATGGGTGAGTATTTTGATTGCTAAATTTCAGGGTCGTTTTCACAAGATCCTACTCTGTGGCGAGTGTTGTCTAGGCAGATATACTTTCATCAAACCAATTCCACACTAGCAACCACTAATTCAATATACTTTATCTAGTTTGCAACAGGCTCTGTAGAAGCATGGTGTTCCATAAGACCACCTTGAGGCTGACCGGGTGATGTCTCTGTGCTATGCTGGACCACCACTTATGGACTATCATGAGTAAAGCATAAGGCGATCTTGTCCATCCTTGCCAATCTTTGGATTGAGTATATTGGGGTCAGTTTGCATTTAAAAATATAGAGAACTTGGTTCACCTATTGCACTGTTCCTCAGGACTCCCCAATGCATATTACTCATCAGATTCTACTAGTAGGTCTATGTAGTCATTAACACCCCCAGTTTTTAGTCACTGGGATGGTGGACAGAGGCCTTTCCTCCATTGTGTTAGAATGATTTCCTCCACTGTTGGAGAAGAGGACAAAGTTGGGGCCTTCCTACCCAGGTCCCTGGACAACTGGAATTTACCTTGACCACACAATTGGGAAGTGAGGATGAGTGTTCATAATTCCAGACTAGACGAGTTCTGCTTCCTCAAGTTAAGTATTGTGCAGTAGATCCCATCATTCCGAGCCTGGGATGTTGCCTTTTGGACTTGTTCAGGTGGAGGTGAAAGTGTGTCCACTTTGATGTTGCTTAACTTCACATCATGATTCCGGTTGTTCGGAACACATCACTATATGGCTACAGGTTGGGATGGGGAACTGTTCTAGTTACCATCTTGAGAACACCATCTTCATTGTCTTTGAATGTCCATTTTTCACACTGACATTTGAAATTATGACACTAATAAATATTACTAGGTTTTTTTGTGCAAGAAGCTAAAGTCTTTTTCTAGAGTAGCTCAAATGTCAGCTGATGCGCTTTTCCAACGGAATATAAATCATGTTGGATTACCTTCCTGATTTTGTGTATTAGATATAGTAATACCATTTTCTCATCCTTCTTTAATTCCTCAATAAATTGCTTCTTTCTTAGTGTTTTTGTTTCTTGATTGTTGCTTATTAGCTTCTTCCAAATGTTAGTTGATGCTCTTTTCCAAGGAATTATAATTCATGTTGGATTACCTTCTTGATTTTGTTTGTTAGATATAGTAATACCATTTTTTTCATCTTTCTTTAATTAATTCCTCAATAAAATGCTTCTTCCTTTGTGTTTTTGTTTCTTAATTGTGGCTTATCAGCTTCTTTCATAGCTGATTACACAGCTGCCTCATTTGCCACTTTCAGATGTCATTGTTCATAGATCTCTTTTGATTGAGCCTTTCATCTTGAATAACCCCTAGTTCATAGACTCTGTCCCAAATATGGTTTGGGCTTAGTACCCTTATGTTTCTTGTCTTTTTCCCTATTTGAACCCATAGTGACTTGTTTGCTCCATCATCCTTCACTCAAATAAGTTATTTTCATTAATTGCATTTGCCAGAAGATGTTCTGATATTTATGCCTTTGATTTTTCTCAGAAGCCTTTAAACATACTTGCAGATCAAGCTTTCCTATCAAAACTTGGGTTGCAAGAAAATATAAGTATTGTTTTTCACTGTTGTACTACTTTCCCTGTCTGAGTAATGTTTTATGATGTTCAGTCAGGTGTATTTATTGTTACCTCATATATACTGAATTTTTTAGGAAAATTCAGAAAAGCTTATACTAAATATGAATGATGCTCCTCTGTTTTCCTATGACAAATTGACTTATACAGTTGATCCTCCTCATTTATTGTGATCTTCTTGAATACCTTAAAAAGTGGATTTTGTGTTACATCTCACCAGGTTTGCCATTTGGTGATGCCTTGGCATCTTGGTCACAGTATCTTATAGAGGCTGTCTTGTGGACAAATCTGGAAATGTTCTTGTTTATTGACATCATATTGCTGTTTTTTCAGTTTCAGGATTCTGTTTTCATTTGGCTGTGATTCTTCAAGCCAAATGGGAATTCTAGTAGGTGAGTTCTTCTATATTCCATGCATCTTTACCTCTTAAGACTCACACCCATGTTGTATATGGCAATACATATTTTTATACTGCCCAACACCCCTGTTTACAATTTTCGGAATGTCTGAGGCTGAAAAATTAAATTATTGGATTATAAAAAAATGAGTAATAAAAAAACCATGGTCTCTCCTCATAATATGAGACTTTATGTATGTATTTATCCATGCAGAATTCTTGCATGTGATATATACCTCTGCATTTATCCTACACAAAAATTCATTTTCTACACTGTAGCTTCATGAGAGGATGATATTCTTTAGAAGTGAACAAAGGATGCTATCTGGTAGCTGATGATGCCTGATATGTACCTCTTGCACTTCAATATAAAAGTCAATGCATAGCATTCAAAACATTGAAGATAAGATGTCTGTTCCACAAATGATGTCCGATAGCTCCAACCATGATGGGTGTCACTTTGTATCGTTCTTCTTATTTTTTGTTAACCTCAATTAGTGTTCCACTTACGCTATCCTAGAGTTGTCAAGCACATCCTTAGGTCAGCCTAGGTTGTTTCAGTTCTCTCTGGGTGCACACTGACAAGGCCAATTGTGTGACTTGGCCGGCCTTTTCAGAGTGATGAAAGGGTCTTATCCCCAGGAGTCCATCCAGTCAACTTATGGGATTAATGTACTTGTCAAAATTCTATATCAAAATTTGGTATATATAGTATAATAACATCTTGAAATTTATTTGTATAAGTACTTTTTCTTTATGGAAGAACTTTAATAAGGTAATTGTTATGTAAAAGAAAAAGCACTAGAAAAAATTGCTTAGAACTATATTTGGACATTAATCTGTAAAAAAAAAAATAAAAAAATAAATGTTCTTGAATAACAGTATTATTTTACAGAATTATTTTGTGCATTGTATTGTATTCAGCTTAAAAATATACTATAATAAAGTAGTTCCCAACAAATTATACTGCATTATCATCTTGGAATAATGGTGCTGCTCACCCTTTTTGGTGACCATTTTTGTTTGATGTAGTTTGAAAGTCAAAACATTGCCTTCAGATGTAATAAACATGAAATTTGGATTCAGAATTTCAAAATCATGGGTCAAACAGTGCTTGAAATATTTTATCATAACGGTAATATGTAAAATTGGCACTCATCCTATTTTTAGGCAGCCATTTTATTTTTCTGCTTTTTAAACATTACGCTTGATAGATGCAGCTTGGCAGGCAGCATAAATGGGTTTTGCATCCCCAAGCCCCTGAGAAAAAACTTTTTATCAACTTTTACTCCAAAATGTCTGAGGATATTATATTTTCTGAAAATTGAACTAGTCTAATTCATAGGATTGAAGATAAGATAACATTTTTGTTGTTTATGAAAAACATTAAATAATTGACCAGTTAATCCTAGAATATAAGGTAAGAGTAAAGCTTCATCTTTAATTTTCTTATACCAAGATTTTAATCTACTATTTTCAACAGTCATTAAACAATTACTAAATTTATTAAAAGCTGTATAAATAATATTTGTATTTAATGCTCTTTCAACATCCTCATGTTTCTTTAATAACAATTCCTTTCTTAAACATTCTTTTTTAATGCATATCTTCAAATCTCTGTAAATGTAAGTATAAAATGCAAAAAGTTGTGATACAGTATGACATGATTTTTGATGTGGCAGCATGACAACAGCAGCAGCCCTTTGATAAACAAATGTTTCTTAATTACCATACATATTTTTTGTAACCTACAAATCTCAAAAAGATAAATTGTATTTTTTTCAGTTACATATTTAAATTGAATTGATGATTTTATACTATTTCACTAACTAGCAAATTCTTATAATGTACTGTTACCATGCTACCACACCAAAAATGTGCCATCTACACATCTAACAAAATATTCTGATAACGTACTTTCCCTCCACTCACAAGATTAGCTTCTCTCGTTTTCTGCTACCCTCTGTATGCAAACTTTTCAGAAACGCATGCCTCAAGTCTTCATCACCCCTCTGTTGGAATCCAAAGTTCCAACATGTCTTTCATGCAAATAAAGTCAAGTTATAGTCAGTAAATGGGCAAAACTGGAACTCTTGGCTTCGTCAAAATTAAAACCAAAAATATATATATATATGTATACTTTTTACACTTCTGACAACCAAATAAGATTTGATAGATAAATTTTTGCCACCAATTTCTTGATAATTTAGAGAAAAAAAACTTCGAGTTTTCATCATATTTAGTTTTAATTCTTTAGAAAACTTCTTCTTCCAGTAGTAGACACAATGCCTATAGCCCATTTTGTAGCTCTACGCTAAAATATAGCACACAGTAAGGCTTAACATCGAAGTCCTAATAATCAATTAATTATCCAACTTATCCAAGCCCAATTTTCTCACCTTCACGACTCTGTTAAAATATCTTTTCTCCCTTCACTTTCTGTCAGAGGCTCTTCACAGGAACCCTAAGGGGTTTTCTGCTGAAATTCTCCCCATTCTGTGTTGGTTCAGCTGTCATCTCAGCTATCACGCTTCAAATGTTGTTTGTTTGTTGTTGGGACCTCTTGGGCCCATGATTCGGTTCTGGAATAGACCTGTCTCCAAGCTCTTGATCTGAGGAACCTCTGCATGGTGCCGTTTTTGTGGTGTTATGTGTTTGACTATGTTCCTGAGACTTTGAAGTTGGGGTGGCCTCGGCCTATCAACATTCTACCCTTACTAACTTGGTAGCTCATTTGTCACAGTCGGGGCCCAGTTTGGCACTGGTTCCTGTCCTCCAACCTTCCCCTTCCCAACCTCTTCCTTTCTCACCCTCCCACGATGCCACGGTTTGATGATTTATTTGATGACAGACGATCCGCCAACAGCAGTACCAATGACTACATCATCATTTTGGGGCCAGTGGGATCTCTTCTCTTGAATTTTATTCATCAGTGGGTACCTTTTCTCTCCAATGTCTGGGTTCACAGAGTGCTCTCAGAGCATTACATTATCCCCTTTATCTCCCTTCCTCCATTATAGAGTGTTCCTGTTACCTTCTCTTCTTTTTGGGATCCCTTAACATGCCAGCATCTGTCAGAGATGGTTTAGGTCCTCATTACACAACAGGCTATCAGACCAGCTCCACCAGGTTCATGGAGGTGTTACTCCTGTCTGTTTGTGGTTCCCAAGAAGACTGGGGACTGGCATCCTGTCATCAATTTATCCAATCTCAATCAGTATGTTCACACTCCTCACTTTGCCAAGAAGACATACATTTCTCTGTGGAGGGCATTTTCTCCAGGATGTTTTTAACATTTACCTACACATTCCTGTGACAGAGCATTCACATCCGGATCTTCAGTTTGTCCATCGGGGGTTGTACCTATTTTGCACCTTACCTTTCAGCCTAGCCTCAGCCCCATACATGTTTTGTTGTGTGGTCCACTCTTTTGCTCTGCATATTCATGCCATGGGGTTGTGCTTCCACGTTTATATGGACGACTGACTTCTTATTGCTCATTCCAAATGCGAATTGGCCTGTCACACATGTCAACTCCTGGCTGAAGCTGCGCAGATAGGCTGGTTGGTCAAATTGGAAAAGTCTCCTTTATCCTATCTAATACCTTATCTATTTGGGTGTTTTCTTCAACTCCCATCTCAGTTGGGCCTAATATACTCGTTTCTGGCTCCATTCTATGGAATGGACCATTCACCATTCAGAAAGCCTTGTCAGTTCCCTCACTTGCAGCTCGTGAGGTAGTCCTCCATGACCCCTGGGAAGGGCCCATATGTGGTTTCTTTAATGTGTCCTTCAAGATCAGTGCAACCTTGCCTGGGTTCCCTTGGATACTTCTATATCCCTTCCCTCATCCCTTGTAGATTATCTTCATTGGTGGTTGAACAGAGCCCACACATTGGTGGGAGTCTTGCTTCCTCTTCCGTGGCCAAATTTACATCTGTTCATGGATGAATCCCTTCAGGGCTGGGGTGCCTGGGTGGATCACCAGGAAGTTTGGGGTCATTAGTCTGTAGAGGAGAGTTTTCTTCACATCAATGTTCTCGAACTCCTGGCTGTTTGTCGGGCTTTGGATAATTTTCTTTCTTTTGCAAGCCACTGGTTGGTTATGATCAAACAATTTTACCATGCTGGTTTATATCAATCACCAAGGTGGCACCAGGTCTAGATCCCTGTGTTTTTGCACTATGGATCTTCTTTATTGGGCCCCCACACATCGAATTTGTTGGATGGTGTGTCATGTACTTGGTGCTTTTGATCTTGTAGCCAATCATCTTTCTCGACTGGATCAAGTTTATCTTACGGTGTGGTCCCCGCATCCTGCTGTTTTTCAGTGTCTCTGTCTGCATCTGGGCATGCCCCATATCGATGCCTTTGCAACTGCCCTCAATCACATATTACCTTCAGGCTCTTTATTTTCACAATTCTGTAATACACAATCAATATCTTGTCCAATGTGAGTATTCACAATATTTTTTTTGCAAAGGACACATCATTATTGTTATCTAATACAGGATTTAAAATTCTTTAAAAATTGGCCAGGCATGATCCAGTGGATAACATACCAGGCTGTGATTCTGAAGGTCCAAAGTTTACTGTAATACTAAATACTACTTCACATTTATAAAATTGGGTACAATATAAGAGCAACAGATAGTCCCATTATTTGGTTTAAAATCCTGTAGCAAATGACTGCTTTTCTTCTCATTTCTTGTTCAAAATTAGGGATGGCTATACCTGAACCATAAATAGAGATCCAACCTGGCTATTTAGCACATATTTGCATAAGGTGACTTCAGATGGAAAATACTTTTTAGAGTATTTTAACAATCCTCTATCATTTATTGAATTGTACTTAAGTTGAATTCAAAATAGTGTTATGTCTCTGTATGTTTGTTTGTTAATTTTTCTATGATACAAGTCCTTTCTTAAATAAAACTTGTTTATTCTTCCTCAATATAACTTTGCAATACACTTAATTTTCACAGTTGCACACACTATAGTTCACAACAATTCACTCACTTTCTACCGCGCTTAGCTCAATTGTGCGTCTCTATCTCCGCCTGTCAGCAACTATAGTTCCAATCTCTGTATCTGCTATCCTCGGTTCACGCCGACCGTAACTGCTCTCCTGGGTTCCCCACTCTCTCTCCTTCTCTCTCTCTTCTTCGTCTAGCGCACTTATATACAATAATACCGCC
>NW_013667480.1:48620-52321 GCF_000517525.1 Limulus polyphemus
GCGTCTCTATCTCCGCCTGTCAGCAACTATAGTTCTGATCTCTGTATCTGCTATCCTCAGTTCCCGCCAACCATAACTGCTGTCCTGGGTTCCCCACTCTCTCTCCTTCTCTCTCACTCTCCTTCGTCTAGCACACTTATATACGATAATACCGCCACTTCTAGAATCTTCTAGGCTCTCAACACATGCTACCAGAGTCACTTGACTTCCGCTGTCGTAACACACTAGTGTTTATCGCAAATTATCTAGAATACTCGTCACATGACCCCTGCTGTCGTAACAATAGATTTTCTTACAGATGACTCAAAATAACTTTTTTGGTAGAAATTTTTTCAAAATGTTTTCCAGATACACGTATTTAATTTTTTCTTTCTGCTTATAAAACTGAATGTTCAATTTCCAAACATTTTCTAAATGTTTCCACAAATATAAGTTTTATTTGTTTTAATTTTGGACACTCATCATCCAAGAAATGTGGTTGTCCAGGTTTATAACTTTTCATATTTTTTAGCACTATTTTAACAGATACTGTTAAAATATGTCATTTTATCCAAATAAACATTCAGTTCCGTCATATAGAAGTACTTGTTGTGATGTTCTTTATAATGGTAAGATTTAATTTTGTACTAAGTTTTATTTCAATGAAAACAATGATTTAATTATTTTGTTTTGATAGCTGTGCTCATACCTGAAACTACTATGAAGATAGCTTAATGTTTCATCATAAATATTACATTCAAATTTAAGATTTTCATATTCCTAGCATGACAAATAGATTCTTCATTTTACAGAGATGAAGCTCAGTCTAAAATTCAGCAGCTCAGAGAGAGAAGTGAAAAAGAACAACTTCAGTATACTACAGAAATTAAAGAACTACAAAGAATGGTTGATAGTGACAGAAAACTTCGGTCGTTTATGGTTCAGAAAGGACAGGAACGTGCTGATAAGCAAAGTGATGATGGCAGGTAAATTTGCTTTTTTTTAACTTCTTGTTTTGCTTTCTTTAAAAAGTTCAAGAAAGGCAAGTATAAATTAAGGGTAATTATAAAATTACTTGGTAGATACAAACATCTTTCCAGGGCAATGTATGACACTTTAGCAGTTCTTGGTCTCATATTTTTAACTGGTCCTTGACACCATTGATCCAATGCTTCCTTGGTCTTTCTCTGCCTCTGTTTCCTGTTATTGTAATTTATATACTCTTGCTGGTAGCTGCTCTGGATTCATTTCTACCAAATGGCTGAACCATGTCAATCTCTGCTTCTCTGTATGTTTCAGTACTGGTCTCACTGTAAGCTGTTTGTCTGATTGTTTTGTTTTTCACTTTATCTAGTCTGGTCTTGCCTACAGGTTTACAGAAGCATCTCATTTTGCATGATGTTATTCTGTTTAGTTCTGTTACTGATAGTCCATGTTTCGGTTTAAATACACTGTTGATAAGTGTTTTTTTTGTGTTTTTTTCATATTTAAAGGGATGACTTTAAGGGAATACAGGGTGGAACATCTGATAGATTATTTGTTTGCTTTCTGGCATCTGATTTCTATCTCTGTATAATTTGGCATCTTCACTGAACATGCTTCCAAGATACTTGAACTCCTTACTTTGCTTCAGTTTGGTCTCTTCAATATTCAGCTGTAGTTGTGTTTTCCCAATGCTCATCATTTCTCTTTTGACCTTGCTGATTCTCATATTACACTTCTTGCATTGGATGTTTAGTTTATCAAGATGGTCTTGAACTTGCTTTTTATCTGTCGAACAAGGCCTGATCATCTTTGAGTATGAGTTCATTGAGTTTTTCTGGCATTAAATTGGTTCCTTTGTGATCTGGTCCATATATATATTATGAAGAGAGTAGACATGAGAAGACACATCCTCGATATCTGCTAAATGTTATGTCTATCCAATCTGTCAGTCTACTTGATGTTCTAACAGTACTTTTGCTACTCTTATACAAAGATCTTATGTTTTGTCTGGTAAGTTACCCATTACACCATAATCTTCTAATATTGTCCGTATTGAAACTCTGTAAATCCAGTCAAATGCTTTTTCCTGTTTTATAAAAACTGGATTTAGTTGTTGATTTTGTTCTATTGTCTTTTTACTCAGCTCTCATAGTGGGAATATGGCATTAGTGCAACTTTTTTCTTTGCAAGACCCCATCCGTGCATTGCATCTTGCTCTCTTTTCTAGGCTTTTTGCAAACATCTTTGTAACATGGCTTAATAGAGAGATCCTATCCCTTTATACTTGTCACAATCTCTTTTACTTCCTTTGTTTTACTATGTTGATATAGTCATTTGGTACTTTTCTTTCATACTATGTGATATTAAAAATTCTTGTTAGCCATAATACCCAACTTCTTCAAGTGCTTTTATGGCTTTTGCACTTATTCCATCAACATCTGCTTCTTTGTTTCAAGGACTTGATTTTATTGCTTGTTCAACATCACTTCTTAGAATATCAGGCTTTTCATAACTTGAAATAAATTGGATTTGTTTCTTGAAAGTTTGCTTTGCTCTCAAGAGTTCAAAAGTTGTTCAAAGTAATCTGCCTATCTTACTCCAAATTTTCTCATCATCCATTAATGGATTTCCTTTTTCATCAATAATTACTGTTATAGGGTGAGGGGCTCATTCTGTTATGTTATTTACTTTACATTTACATAACTTTCTTGGTTCTTTCTCACATTTCTGAACCAGCTCTTCTCCAAACTTCTTCCGTGACATTTTGTTTGCTTTTTTTTACTGGCTGTGTGATAGATTACATAATCATCTTCTACTTGTCTTTTTTTTACATTTTTTTAAAGCTTTCTTTTTCTCCTTTATGGCTTTTTCTACCTGTTTGTTCCACATTTTGTGCCTCATTTTTTCATTCCTTCTATTTTACTTGTCCAGTTTTACTTGTCCACTCTTTTATTGCTGAGGTAAAGTTTTCTTTGTATCTTTCCCTTTCTTCAGGAACTTTCTCAAATTTCTTTCTCATCTGTTCCTTAAACCTTATTCATCATCTTCTATAAGTTTTCTTTTGTTGATAATTTATACTGGTAATGAAACTTTCTTCCCTCATTCTCATGTCTTTATGTCCACTATTGCTTGTCTATGGTCAGTGTTCTATGTGTATATTTGGAATAACTTTTGCATTGATAATGAGTTTTTTCATGGTCAGTATAGTCAAGATATAGTCTAGTTGACTGAGAAATTTCTTTAAGAACACAGTTGGATATTTCTCAGATGATTAGTGATACTATGCAAGCTTAAATTGAAATGTTTTAAAAGGTCAACTCAACACACACATATAAAATTATATTTTTGATAGTTTATAAAGCAGTATAATAATTACAGAGACTGGAAATGACCAACAGTATTATCTTATATAACACCAGAGTTTAATATTATGTAGTAATGATGATTTTCAGAAGGTTAATTGTTAGTTAGTGAGAACTTAATGTACTGTGTTTTCATAATATGTAATTAATCAGCTATGAGAATCTCCTATGAAAAAACTAAAATATCAACATTTTTCATTAAGGTAAAATTAGTTTTAAGTTACTTAGAGAATCCCTGAGAGAGCAGATGTGTGGAGAAGATAGGTTTACAGAGCTTAAGCTGGGAAAACCCTAAACTAATGTTGAATAATGTGTTTCTTTTTTAAACTTCTAAGTCATGGTTTGTCCCAACACTTTAATAATTCACTTCTTCTT
>NW_013667480.1:53177-66731 GCF_000517525.1 Limulus polyphemus
AATTGTGAATTTTATGCAATTGTAATTTTATGAATATGTATGGAAACATATTACAGGAGACTGGTGTCCATTTATTGATATTTGCATGATTTAAGATGGGGCTGTTTTGAGGATTGAATCATCTCTTTTCTTTTGAGAAATGTTTAGGCTCGTTGCATTCAATCTTCCATTGTTTTCTTATTTCCCAACTCACTAGACCACGAGTACCTCAGTCTGCTACATATCCTCAGGAAGTCATGTTGGGGTAAGCCTTCTTCTGTTCCTTATCCGTTCACTTCTATCTGTCATCCCATTGTCCCGCAGGGCAGGCCATTGCAGCTGTCAACAGTGATTAATCTTTGGAGATAAATCTGGGCTTTGATCCCATTAGTGCCAACTCTTCTTACTTTGCCCACATGTGGTCTCCATTCAGCAGTGACCCATAACTTGTGCAAGCACTTTGTCATGGTTTGTCCCAACACTTTGATAATTCACTTCTTCTTTCCTCTCATCCACTTTCCAACCCTGTGTATCTTCAAGATGCTGTTACTTCTATGTTGGCTGTTGAAGCTATAGAATCTAACTCCAGCTCCACTCAGAGCTTTTTTCCTGACTGTCTTTCGTCCCCAAAGAGATGGGAAATTGGCACCCTATCATTGATCTGTTACTTCTCAATCTTTCTCGTTCTTCGCTTCCAAATGTTAGGCTTTCTCAGTCTGCTTTGAGCCTCTCTCCTGGGCTGTGAATTATCAAGGTCAATATTTCAGAGGCCTTCCTTCACATTCCTATTTGTAACATATCCAGTGATTTCCTCTGGTTTTCCACAGTGTATGAGCTTTCAGTTTTCTGCCCCTATCTTTGGCCTAGCCATGTCCCCTTATGTTTTCAACCAGATCATGTGGTTCTTCACTCGGGTCATGCATCTTCTGGGCCTTTAATTCCATTATTATATAGATAACTAACTTCTCCTGGCCTCATATCAACAGTATTCAGTGATTGCTACTACCATTCTTCTTCAGGAGGTGTCTCACCTGGGCCAGTTGGTCAAAAGTTCCAAGTCCATCTTGACTTCTACTCAGTATCTTGCCCACCTGGGAGTTTTTCTTAATTCCTGTGTAGAATGGACTCAACCCTCTTCCTTGTGTTTTTTTTTTTTGCCTATGGAGATCTTGCCATTGAATGCTTTTCACTCTCCTTTTCTATTTGTGCAGAGGTTCTCTTACTTTTGTGAACTTTTGCTGCTTTTAAAACCCTGTTTCCACTTGGTTGTGATCTTATCTGCCCTTTCTCTCTGCATTTCTTTCTGTCACTTGCTCCAACAAAACCAGAGGTATTCCACTTTCTCCCTCAACCTGACTCTCATATAAGCAGACTCTCTTAGTCTGATTGGAGAGGAGGGGAGTCTCAACACTACCAATCTTTCTGAGGTCCAGTCTCCAGAGGAACAATCTCTGTATATCAACATTGTAGAGATCACTGCAGTTTATTGGGCTTGCCAACTTCTTCAGTAATGATTGTCAGGTAATCTTGTGGTGATTCAATCGGACAACTCTACAGCTGCTTTTTACATCATTCACCAGGGAGTCACCTGCTCTCGGGACCTATGCTTCTCACTCTTGAATTTCTTTATTGTGCTGACGATTGTAACATTCACCCAGTGGTATGTCATGTCCAGGCAGTTTTGAATCTGCTGTAGGATCACTTGTCTTGACTGGACACAACCTTTCCCACAGAGTGATCCTTACATCCCTTGGTTTACCAATGGATTTGCTCCCATTTTGTGACCCCACTGATCAATGTCTTTGTGATTCCCCTTGATTCAAAGACTTCCTATCTTTTGATCACCAACCCCAGACTCAACTGCTCTTCAGTCTCTTTCTTTATGCCTACCCTCCTCTTTGCCTTCTTCCCTAGGTACTCTTTATCATTTGTGACATCCCTTGCCAGGCACTTCTGATTGCATATCTTTGGCTGGCTCGGTCTTGGTTTCTACATATGTGTCACTTACTATCCTTCTCTGCTAACCTTGAATGTCACACCTTCATCTTCATGTGTGGGATATGTCTGGTTCATTGTAAGATAAATGGGATTTTCCTGAAGGGTAAACCATTTTCTTTCTTATTCTTGTCAGGCTTCTGCATTTGATATCTGTCAATATAAGTGTTCTGTTTACTGATGTTGGTTCTTCTTCCACTCTTTTCCATTATATCATCCTACTCTGCCACATCGTACATCTTTCTTTACCTAGCTTTTTGACAGAGGCCTATCTGTTTTGTCCATTGCAGGTTACTAAGTGGAATTGTAAAAAACTTTCCGCTTCTTGCATGCCAATAATCCCATCATTTCGCCTGTCCTTACAGGACTTTTAAAGGTCTTTTTTTGTCCATCATTCCACTTGCCCAGTCCCTCTTCCTGACTGGGACCTTTATGTGGTTCTTTGGCTCTTACATGCCCCCATCTTTTGAGCTATTGGCTTCCTGTTCCTTGTATCATTTGACTCCAAAGACATTTTCTCCAACTTGATTATGGCAATTTTTTCTTGACATTTGTGTCTCATACACCTCCTGTACTCTATATTATAGAAACTTGTTGACGTTGCTCCCTTACTGCTCCTTTCTTCCAATGGTTTGGGCTGCCTGGGAGGGAAATCAGATGTTTTTTCCATCTCTCTATCTTCTGTATTCTAGTTGTACAGTCATTCTGATCCTGATCATCTTTTGTGTCCTGTATGGTCAGTCCATTGCTATGTTTCTTGGACTATTCCTGTCCATGGAAACCACCCTTGACTATTTTTACCATGGCATACATTCTCCTCTAGGGATTTATCCTCTTCCTCCATAACTTTTTGGATTTGTTATCTCTTCCATCTGACATATTTCTCTTTGAATGAGTCTAACCATATGCTTTTTTGAATCACTTGCCCTCAGGTTTGGCATATCACAACCACTCTTGATTCTTTTTGCTGACCATGAGAGATTTTGCATGCTGGTATGTGAACCACAACTAACATATTAATCTCCCATTACTTAAATAATTGTATAGATTCCTGTTCCTCTGTCATATCGACAGAGGCATCAATAATTATTGTGTAACTTCTGGGTCTGTGGGGGCTCGGCTTCGAGAATTTCTCAAAGTGGGGTAACTATAGCCATGAATCCGGGATCACTGCAGGTCCTTCAGTCAGGATTAGTCAATCAGTTCACATCTTCACCACTATTATCCATCCAACCTCTAAGTTTTCCATTTCCTGCAGATCATTGGAATTTGGAACTTAGTTGTAGGGCTATCAGAGTTTGGTTGGTTTGGGGGTAGTGAGAGTGTCATGCTAATTTTTCCAAGGTTTTATTTCTGTCCGTTGTTGAGCCTATGCAGATAGGAGATTGATGTCCGGTTATTGATCTTTCTTGTCTATATCAATGCCTAGATTCTCCAAGGTTCACAAGTTACTCATTCCTCAATCTGAGTTTAAATTTTTTTACTGGATTGTAGATGTCCAAGTTGTTTCCTATCTGTATATTGCCATTGTGATGGAGTACCACTATTAGCATTTGTTGTGCACAAGCGTCAGGTACTGCAGTTCCGGGTTTTTACCCTTGGACTTGCATTGTCTTCACATGGGTTCTGCTGCATCGTATAAGTTTTGTTCTAATCACCTCCATCCTTTCGGTCACACTGTGCACACACCATTTCATGGACAACTGGTTACTGCTGGCACCATCTCGTCAGTTGTCAGAACATCACATCCTGATTCTACTTTCAGAAACAACCAAGGCAGGCTTCATTTTTAGGGCTGAGACATCCATTCTTGCTCTAATTCAATATGTCATCCATCTGGGTATTTTTTATTTTTCATCTCATCTCTCTGTCAGACTCAACTGACTCCCATCCTGCTCAAGGCTATGGAATAGGACACCAGACTCTTATTCATCTCTCCTTCTCCCACTGCACAGATGGTTCTTTCTCTTCTGGAAATGTGGGCATCACTTGATTCCCTCATGTATTTGGGATGAGAGTACAAGAGATCTTTTTAATGGCTTTATGCAACCAATAGATAATAAATATTGATTAACTGGATTCCCCGGTTTCCTTATTCGTGATCATTCTTCAATTTCGAGGAGTTGTTGAATCGGGACACTACTACAATATGGGTTCCTCTACCGCTCGTCTTCCAGAGTTCCATCTCTTCACGAATGCCTTGCTTCAATAATGGGGTGCATATATCAAAAGTTAGGAATTCCATGGTCTATGCACGGACAAAGAGGCTTCCCTACGCCATGTTAAAGTCCTTCTTGTTCTTCAAAAGGCAATGCCTCATGGTCTGGGCTTATCAAGGTTATCTGATGCCTTGTATTTCTTATCAAGGAGGCACTTGGTCCAGGGCTCCTTGTTTTTGAAATTTAGACCTCCTTTCTCAGGACCATTCTGATCTTATACCCTACTAGCTTGCCATGCTCCATGGGTCATGCCTCTGGTAGCAGGTCAATTGTTTCAATCCAGACATTCTCCTGACAGAGCAGGTGCTTCATTGCAAGGTTTTGTTGGATTGGCTCTCATTTTGCAACTCTGATTGGTGGGTTGGCCTATCATTGAATCACCAACTACTGGCAATTTGGTCTCCATTTGCATTCCATCAGGACAGGATAGTATTACAACTCTAGGCCTTCTCTCCACTTCATATGTTACCCAGGGTACTAAATATGATTTGTTTCAACCCATCATTGGATCCTGTTGATAGGACCAGATTGGCTGGTTTCTGCTTCTGTAGTACCTTCTGGTATGTCCACTTCTTCTTAGGCTATCTCTTTGGAGGCAGTCATGATCTGACATGGTATATCTGGCTATCCTGAAACTCAAGATTCAGACATAGAGGTTATGCAGTCTTTTAATTTCTAAGGGTCTCAGTTTTTGCTTAGTCCAAAATAAACATTTATCAACAGAAATGACACACATATCGGCAATGATGTGTTGAGAGGAGGTTGAACCTATTTCAATCAAAAGTGCCAACCATAACTCTGGCTATTTGGCAAGGGTTTTTGCACCTTCCATAATTGTATCAAATGGTAGTCGATAAGGCCACTGTATACAGGGCTGGCAACTAAATATCCTTTGAATCCTCAGTACTCAAGTCGCTTCAGGTCCTTTGTCCCAAAGGACCATTCCAGTTACCTACCTGGTATATTGAGGTTACGTTCCCTTTCTTTACACCTATTTGTGTCTGATTCTCATACGCCATGTATCACCTCCAACTGAAGGTTTATTTTTCATCGTTGCTAACCTTGAGACATGGCTGGGAAGAGTAGCTTGTGCTGTATGCCCACAGACCACTTTATCATTCTACCAACATCTTCAGGCCAGTTATTTTTATCCAAAACGCTCAGACAGAAAAAGGGATTAATCCCTTTCACTGATATTTCTGATTACTATTTCTCACTTCTATGACCAATCAGATTTTGATTGTTGTCATGTTCAGTGAAGGTCTTGAATGTTTTGTTGCCTGCATTAATGCCTTAAGAGATGCTAGACAACAGACTTTTTATTCTGTGCTCTCTTTGAAGGCGAGGAATTTTCTACAAGTCATGTCCAATCAGATTTGTCACATTTGTATGTCCATAGCAGCCTGGTTGATTTGCCTGCTGGAGGACATTGTGTGGACCTCTCCCCAAAACTATTATCTCATATTATTTGCATGATCTGGCAGTATTTTCATCTGAGAATTTTTGCCTATCCCTGTAGCTATCTTAACAATTTATGCTAGATATACAGAGGGGTGAGTATTTTCATTGCTACATTTCAGGGTCCTTTACCTTATTTTCACAGCATCTCACTCTGTGATAAGTGTTGCCCAATTCCACACTAGCAACCACTAATTCAATATACTTTATATATGTTGCAACAGGCTCTGTAGAAATGAGGTGTTCCATAAGATCACCTAGTGGTATTACTCTACTATGCTGGACTGCCACTCATGGACTATTATGAGTAAAGCATAAGGAGATCCTGCCCATCTTTGGACTGAATAAATCAGGGTCAGTTTGCTTTTAAAAAATTAGGGAACTTGGTTCACCTATTGCACTGTTTCCAGAGCACTAGTCCTCGGGACTTCCCAATGTGCATCCCCCCTCCCCAAGATTCTACTAATGGAGCTAGGGAGTCCTTACCACACCCAGTTTCCAGTTACTGGGGTGGTGGATGAAGCTTTTCCTCTATAGTGTTAGAGTGAATTCCTCCACCCTTGGAGAAGAGGGCAAAGTTGGGGGCCCTCCTACCTGGGTCCCTGGATGTTTTTTCCCAGATGATGGTAGGAATTGCACCAGCCAATGTAGGAGCCTACTTGTAATACAGGTTCAGATTTGATGCTCAACTATCCAGTTGGGTTGAGTGTGACCCTTATTATTGATCAATATTGGTTTAGTACATTGTCCACTGTTTCCTCATAATTCCGAATGCAGAGTGGTCCCATCTTTCGTCCATGGTTGAGCACAGTTGTTCCACGTCCTTCCCATAATTCTAGGAGCAAGTGGAATTTACCCACGGCTTGTGTCATGCCCAGGAAATTCCACAGCAGTTGCATGTAAGGTAAATAGCATTTAGTGGTGCAGAGAGATAGGTATCTATCTGAAATACATTTTTAGGTAAGGAAAATGTTAACTTTTTCTTTATAGGTTGTTTTGATTAAGACTGGTGGTTATTACTACATATAGAAATATCTTTCAAAAGGTGATGCATTTTCAAGTATTGTCAAGTTGCTTATGGTGATGTAAACCTTATTTTTTATCTGTATTTCATGTACTGGTATGTTAATCTATTGGAGTATATCCTCATCTTTACCTATGCATCATTATAGGCTTTACATTAATACCTAAATGCTATCAGCTTCCTGTAGTGATTTTACAATTACCTTAAAGATTGTACTGTAAATTTCTATTTTTGTTTCCTTTTTATCATTATGTTTTATGCTATGGTAAATAGTGACATTAAATGAAATTGTTGAAATTCCTCTTGATTGTCTTGTTGTTTTTATTTGTGTGTAGATAAATATCTTTGAGATGTAATTTTCAGTTTGGTAGGATCTGATGCTGTTTATCTTACTGATTTTCATCAGTTTTTTAACATGTTCTGTATCCTGTGTAGTTTCTTTGGAGGGGGGATTTGTTTAAAAAACAACAGATCTTTTCTTGGTAGATATAATTGTTTTTCTCATTAAACTATTCATGTGGACCATAATGATTCATGTAAAAGGGAATTTTAAAGACCATTTTAGCAGTGTAGCTGTCTATCATGAAATAAGAGCTAAATGTATTTATTGTAACTTACTAAGGTATACTTGGACTTATATCTAATAATGTGTTGGGTCACCTTTTGCTTGAATAACAGCTTGACATGATATGGCATCAGATCCACAAGATGCTGGAAGGTGTCCTGAGGGATATTTTCTCATTCAGACATGAATATCAATTTATGGAGTGAGGTAGGCAAAGGATCATGATAGTGAATGTGTCTTTCAAGTTCATCCCACAGATGCTCAACTGAATCGAGTCTTTGTGACTGTGGTGGCCATATAAGACGCTTGAAATGTCCATCATGTTCCTCAAACCATGTATGCATAATTTAGACATGATGGATGAGAGCAGTGACTTCAGGGAAGTAGCTATCCCCATCAGGGTACATATGAAGCACTGCTGGATGCACATGAGTAGAAATGATGCTAAGGTAAACTGTGGCATTCATTCTTCCTTCTAAAGGGGCCAAGGATATGCAAGGAAAGCATGCTTCTGATCATGACTTCACCACCAGAGGCATGGACAAGTGGGACCACACAAGAGTGGTCAAGTGATTTATGTGGCTTTCTCCAAATCTCTCTTTTTCCATCTGTGCAGAAAAGAGTAAAGAGTGATTTGTCAGAACACAAAACTTCTTTACATTCCTCATTAGTTCAAAGTTTGAGCTCCTTTCACCATGTTTTCTTATTAGTAACTGAGATCAGTGATTTATATAATGATCTTCAAAAGATACAGCTGGAAATAGGTGTGGATTGCTCTACCCTGAATGTCTGTTAATTGGTGTATTATTTGATGAAGGTTGGACTTTATATCTTTTCCTTCTTTCTGTCACTAAGTGCTTTCTGCTATATTCCCCCTTCATAACAGACAAAGTATTCACCTTTCACCATTGTTGATAAACTTAAATGCCTCATGCCTTGGAGCAGCCTACTACTGATACCACCTTGGCCACTGTGGCACCTTCACTGTGTGCACCCACTGTCATGCTTCCTTTGAATGCTGCAACATATTTGCCTTTCCCCAGATCTGTTTGACTAACTGCAAATGTGCTTATCCAAGTCATTTATATGGCAGCAGAGATCACCTGACACATTGTGTGATCAACTTAATTTGTGTCTGTAAGAGTACTTATGTCCTAATAAAATGATTAGCTACTGTAGGTGTCCCTCTAAAAGTAAAAATTCAATTCAGGTTCTTCTTCCTCATTATATTGTATGAAATATTCAAGCAGAAATATTTACTTTAAAATAACTCTATTAAGATTAATAGTTAAATGATATTTTAGATACTAAAATATAACGTATGGCAAATGAATGAAAATTAAACAGATGCCACCATGTTCACTTGTTTAGGATTATTTGTTTATACACTATAATTTCTTTTAGTAAAACTAAAAAATCTAGCAAGGATCGGGGAGAGAAAAGTCCAGAAGAAACACTGGAAAATTACAAAGAAGTTTTTGAGAGAATAAAGTTAATAGCCAATCAAGATGACATCAATGCTGTGGTTGAAAAGTTTGTAGAAGTAGAGGAAGAAAACTTTGCAGTTTTTAATTACGTAAATGAAGTTACAAATGAAACGGAGAGGTTACAAGAACAAATTCGAAAAATTCAGGACAGTATTCAAGAGCTTAAAGGGCAAGAAGAAGGTCAACGCTTACAACATCATAAGAGACTGAGAGAGTTAGAGGTAATAAAATAACTAGAAAAATAGAATATATGTACATTTTTGCTGAATTACTATTTTCTGAATTACCCAGAAACAATGAAATTTGAATGAATTAGTGCAGTAATTATAAAGTCAATCATATAAAAATAAACTGGAAACTATATGTGTATTGAACTGAAACTGAATTTTGTGTTATAACTTATCCAATAACTAAATATTTTCTTGGTTATTAATTCCAGTTTAACTAAAATGTTATAATTACCACATATTTATACTTTATTCACTGTGGTTATCAGTAGCATGGGAGAGTGAAATAATGTTGTTACATTGTACTTTTGATTGTTTTATTTTTTTTACCATGGCCTCTTATAATATGAACCTTGCATAATGAAACAGAGGTCACTGATTTTGCATCCTTCTCAAACCAGTTATAATTATACCACATATAACTTATAGAAAAAAAGTTCTTTATTGTAATATGTTATTGAACTTGCTGATAATCATTAATGATCATTAGGTTAGGCACAAAAGTAGATGCAATCATTATCATTATATTGTGAAAGATCCAGTATTTGGTATGTAAACTTGTTGGTATGTACTGTGTACGAATAGAGATTTATAAATAAAAATGTAACTCATCGATATATCAAATAAGCTACTCCAAAAAATAAAGGCACATGATTTTATAATTAGATTGTTCTGCAACTAAATTAACAAAGCATAAGTAGGGTAGATTTATTCATTGAATACAATATATTGCAAATTACAACTTATGGTACACCAGTACCCATAATATCAAAGTGGTCAGAATTATTGTTTTGCAGAATCAACTTCTTCTGGGGAAAAAAAATCATATTTAGCCAAAAGGGCTCTTCTAAATCTGTTACAGTCTCTAGATATGCAGGGCATTTTGTTATGGTAGCCAGCTAGGTGACTTAGCTAAGAGAGTTACAGTTTTACATATTATTTCTTTTACTGACTGATTTTGTTATCTGATAACCATAAACATTTTTTGTTTTTACAGAAGTAAATGAAATACAAATTACTGAGCCTTCCATAATATGAATTACAGTTACACATGTATGTTTTCTTAGATTGATAATTAAAGTGCAAAAACCAGGTTTTTTTATATATAATATAAAACATTAAAATATTTTATTACATTTACAAGAAATAAATAAAATGAAATATAAATAAAATATAAATACAAAATTGTAGCTTAATCAGAGTCCAGTGTAGAAAATTTTAAAGTTAGTATAAAGCCTCCTGTGAAGTATTAGTCAAATGAAGATGCATTTATAATAGAGTAGATGGGAAATTTCCAATTCTAGAAATAATCTGCTATTGAAAGCAGTAACTTTCTACCACATTATATCACTAAAAATTAAATTAATTTGTTAAAGGTCAAAAATCAAACTTATCAATGAGATATTCATCACACATATTCAGAGAAGTAAGCATTTAGTTAAACATTAGAAATTTTAAAGACCATTTATAGTCATATATACAAAACTGTCTTGCTTTGATTTTTAATAACTGTTTTCCAAAACTGAATCATAAAAAGCAATGAAATTGACTTAGTTATTCAGAGTATTTATAAAACCTAGGTTTTTAACACCTATCAGACATAATGAGGTAATTTTCATAACTTCCTCAAATCCAGTCTTAGCCTGTAGTAATTTTAAGGAAGTTTGTAATTTGTAGCTAAATATGTCTGTTTTATATGTTTTTATAATGTATGACTAAAACTTTATAGAAACTCGTATATTTGTGATTTTTTTGTTTTATAAAGTTATTTTTTGATAAGGTACTCTCCCTCCACTCACAAGATTAGCTTTACATGTTTGTGCTGCCCTCTATATGCGAACTTTTTCAGAAATGCATGCCACAAGACATCATTCTCCCTTTATTGGAATCCAAAGCTCCAACACGTCTCTCATGCAAATCATCATGTGTCACCTCTCCACCAATAAGAGAACATTACTATCATGTGATGGATGTTACTCCCTCTATGCACTACTACCAAGCTAACACTTATTGTTTGGCAGCTGTCGAATTCAGACGTTCTTCTTTACATTGTTCAGTTACCTTGAAGTGGTTTATTTTTCATTTTTATATATTTTTAACTATTTATTACATTTCACAGTTGTGGAGCTAATATTTTAATAAAACAATACTTCCTCGTGTTTCCCGTTTATGAATTCTGAAGTTACAGTCACCACTTTGGGTACTTTGCCAGCATTTTATGCCGTATTTTCAGCCACGGGTGTGGGCAACCCATCGGGAGATTCAGCAGTATATGAGGCAACCTCACTCGCCTACTTTGGCCCTACTTCTTCCTGAGCCTTTTGGACCGAGTCAGGCTTTAGACGACTTTGATCATTTGTCCCCCCCCCACCTGGAGTTTGCTGCTTCTTCCCATTCACTACCTGATAATTCAGCTCATCCATCATTGGTCTTTTCAGACTTTTATCTCTTTTTATGTAATGTTTTGTCTATTGCACCTGTTTCCTATGGCCCTAGATCTTTCCTTTTACATCAAACAACTTCCCAACCCGTCCCTCAATATTAGGTTCACGTGGACAGATTTGCCTCTCATCTGGGGGAGAGCATTAGTATGCCTTGTCCCCCATAAACTTTGGATCAGTCCTCCCTTTCTCGACCAACAATTGTTTGGGTCAGTTCTCTCTGTTTGGGAGGCGAACCCCCAATTACCCTGTTCAACTTACCCAAACCCAACTTTCTCGCCTTTGTCTCACCCTCACAAGCCTGTTAAGGTACCTTTCTTTCCTTCACCTTCTGTCAGAGGATCTTCACAGGAATCCTGAGGGGTTTGCTGCTGAAATCTTCTCCATCCTTACTTCTACATTGACTCACTGTTGTCTTTGGCTCTCGTGCTTCAAACATGGCTTGTTTGTTGTTGGGACCTTTTGGGCTGTGATGCAATTTTGGCATGGACCCCTCTCCAGGCTCCTTATCTAAAGGACCTTTGCATGGCGTTTTTGTGGCATTATGTGTTTCGACTTGGTTCCTGAGTATTTGAAGTCACTGGTAGCCTCGGCCAATCAATATTCTATCATTACTAATTTGGTAGCTCGTTTGTCGCAGTCAAGACCGATTCTTGACCTCTGACCTTCCCCTTACCAACCTATTCTTGTCCCAGCCTCTTGCAGTGCTGCGTTTCGACAATTTACTCAACAACGCATGATTTTCCAACAGCAGTACCAGGACTATGTGGTTGGTTTGGGGGCTCATCTCTTGAATTTCATTCTTCTGTGGGGACATTTTCTCGCCAATGTCTGGGTTCACAGGGTGCTCTTGGAGGGATACGTTATCCCCTATCACTCCTTTCCTCCATTATCCAGTGTTCCCTTCCCTTCTCCTCGGGATCCTTCAACATCATCGCACAACAAGCTATCAAACCAGCTCCACCAGGTTCATGGGGGTTTTACTCCTGCCTGTTTGTGGTTCCCAAGAAGACTGGGAACTGGCATCCTATCATCAGTTTATCCCTTCTCAATCAATATGTTCACACTCCTCACTTTAACATGGGGGCATACCTTTCTCTTGAGTGGGTATTTTCTCCAGGTCTTTGGATGACCAAGGTGGGCATTTCCACTACTTACCTACACATTTCTGTGGCAGAGCATTCCCATCCATATCTTTGATTTGTTCAATGGGGGGTTGTGTACCAGTTTCTTGCCTTACCTTTTGTCCTAGTCTCAGCACGTGTTTTGTTGTGTGGTCCACTCCTTTGCTCAATATGCCATGGGGTTGTGCTTCCATGTTTATATGGATGACTGGTTTCTTCTTGCTTATTCTGAATGAGAATTGGCCTGTCACATTCGTCAGCTCCTGGCCAAAACCATACAGGTGGCTGGTTGGTCAAATTGGAGAAGTCTTTTCTTTACCTTATCCAATATCTTATTCATTTGGATGTTTTCTTCAACACCCATCTCAGTCAGGCCCAACTTTCTCCTCTCCAGCTCCATTCTATGGAATGGGCTATTTAGAAAGCCCTGTCTGTTCCCTCACTTACAGCTCATGAGGTTCTATCACTTTTGGGGATGTGGCCCTCCATGTCCCTTCTCATATACCTGAACATGACCCATATGCGGTTTCTTCAATGGGTCCTTCACAATCCCTTCTCTCATCTCTTGTAGATGATCTCCATTCATGGTAGAACAGGGCCCACATGTCAGTGGGGGTCCCACTTTCTCCTACATGACCAGATATACATCTGTTCATGGATGCATCCCTTCAGGGTTGGAGTGCCTGGGTGGATCACCAGGAGGTTTGGGGTTGTTAGTCTGTGGAGGAGAGTTTTCTTCAAATTAATGTTCTCGAACTCCTGGCTGTTCAGTGGGCTTTGGATCACTTTTTTTTTTCTTGCCAGCTGGTTATGATCCATTCCGACAATTCTACTGTGGTTGCTTATGTCAATCACCAAGGTGGCACCAGATCCCTGTGTTTTTGCACTATGGATCTTTATTGAACCCACACACATCACATTCATTTGATGACATGTCATGTATTGGGTACATTCAGTCTCATAGCCAATTCTTTCCTGACTGGGTCGCATTTATCCCACAGAGTGGTCTCTGCATTTTGCCATTTTTCAGTGGCT
>NW_013667480.1:67709-83245 GCF_000517525.1 Limulus polyphemus
TGTCAATGCCTTCAGCCAGGATTGGTCTCACCTGTTTCTTTATGTATACCCTCCCATCTGTTTACTTCATCGGGTGGTCTCCCTCACCCATGCCACTCCATACACAGTCCTTCTTATTGCTCCTTACTGGCCTGCTCAACCTTGCTTTCCTCAGTTGCTCCAACTGCAGGTGGTCCCTTCCCTTCTGTCCTGACCTGCTCCATAACCCCAGTCACTGGTGCTCCATCCTGCACCATCTATCCTCTGTCGTAACAACTGACTTTTTTCAGGTCCTTGGCAATGAGTTCTGGTTTCTCTCACAAAGTAGCTTCACATTTAGCCCATTCCATTTACTCTTCTTCTTTGGCCATGTATCAACGATGTTCCTTGTGAAGAGATACCTGGCTCAGATGCAGTGCAGTGCCCCTCCTCAGATCATCTGATCTGTCCTCTCATTTCAGGGGTGTCCTCAGGACACTTCCGTGGGATACACCTGTGCTTCCCTCAGATTGGTCCCTCCTCCATTTCAATGTAGGATTCAAGCTAATCTTGTTAGTGGAGGGAAGAGTACCTTATTGGAAGTTATAATTTTCTTGAATGAAAATGTATTTCCGATAGGTACTTCCCTTCGCTGATACTTCCCACCTGCCCTCCCCCCAATCTTCTGGTGCTTGCATCTTTTGCCAAACTTCTAAGTGGCAGTTTGGTAGTGGTGCATAGAGGGAGTAACATGCTTCACATGATAGTAATACTCTCCTATTGCTATTGGTGGAGAAGTGACGCATGATGATTTGCATGAGAGATGTGTTGCAACTTTAGATTCCAACAGAGGGAGGATGGAGGCTTGTGGCATGCATTTCTGAAAAAGTTCGCATATAGAGGGCAGCACAAAATGAGAAAAGCTAATCTTGTGAGTGGAGGGAGAGTACTTATTGGAAAACATTTTTATTTAAAAAAAATATAACTTTCGTGTTTTTGTGTATTACAATTGTATTTGCTAAATTTAATGCTTATTTGCCAAAATGTAATAATGAAAAGTGTTATGTTTTCTTATGTTGAAATGTTTTTCATGGTATTTCTCAAAAACAATTATCAAATTACATTGGAGTACAGGTAAACCATGCAAGTAACCATATTAGAAAAATTACCTTGACCACTTACAGTACTTAATATTAATTCTACAAAGGGTCATGGAAAATGATACTTCAAGGAATTTACCTGATAAAATATTTGTAAGCACTAATTTACTATAGCAAAGGAAAAGCCCGAATCCAACACACATGTAAAGCCTTTTACCCTTTAAAAACATCTAACATTTGGTATGATTATTTCAGTGACATTACTTTATCATAATTTTCTTTAATAAAAGTAAATGTAACTTCCTATATTTTTTATATTTGAAAATAAAAACTTTCTAATTTAATAGGTTGTGTAAGACTGGTTTGTTTTTTAAATTTTCTTTATTTAACAATTGAGGTTATACACATTTTTTCTTGTAATATTTCATTTTCTCTGAATTCACTATTTTCTTTGTTTTGCTTCATACATTTTTATGAGTTATCTTACCATTTGTATTACATAATTAGCAGCTAGCTCACTAACTATATAATTTACAATAACTTTATTGTTAAGGTATTTTTTGTTTTTATTTTAGAATCAACTTGAAAGGGCAACCAAAGATGCCAGTATAGCTGAAGAAAGACTAACTCAGTGTTCCAAAACTTTAGACCAGCTCAAAACTGGTATAAAAAACCTGTTCATTAAGACAGGCTGTAGTGATGCCACCTTAATGATCATTCTTGGTGGAAGTGAAGGTATAACAGATAACAACGTCATGCAGTATCTTTCAATTACCGAGGGCCGTGTGAGTGAACTACTGCTGCTGTTAAAGTTCCTGGAACTAAAGGTATGGGTGTGTAGTTAAAGTTAATAATTATTGTTTACATGTGCGAGTAGGCAGGAATATGATTATATCAAAGAGATAGGTAGATATAGACAGGATATATATTGAAAGACAGGCTTGTCTGACACGTGTGAATTGCATATAATGAGTTGTATGCAAAACTTACTACATAACTAGTAGAATATGGAAGATATGTAGGCAGTTTTCCTATTTTAAACATAAATTATTATACAGTTTGATGACTAAGACATACTTGGTATAAGACAAATTTATATGAACTGGTAGTTGATGTTATAAACAGTTTATATTTGTGTAATTCTTTTATAAGTTTGTATGAATATCATTTCAAAAGAAAGAAGAGGAAGAAGCAGAAAAAAATCCATTACCAAGTTCACAGTCAATCACAGCAACTAAATTGCCAGGAATTGTTCCATTATCTCCTAGTTGGTATCCTTCTCCTCCTCTTTTAGGGTAAGCATGTATTGCTATTCATAATAAATGGATATACTTTTTTACTAAAATACACAGTTCTTTAAATAATTATATTTTTTATTATTTTACTTTCCAAAACATACATACCTCCTCTCACACTACAGCTATTACTCGAATACCAGGTTTCTTCCTTTGCATATCTAAGCATTATTCTGTTTTTTTCTTGCTTGCTCCAGTCTTTTATACCCCACTCAATTGCAATTGGCAATATTTATCTCGTGACACTCTCTACCTATGTAAATATGCCCTCCATCCTGGTACTGTATATAAATACCTCATTCAGATAAGATTATCACTTTTTCTTAACAAAGCATTACTAACAAGTTTCCCAGTATTACGATCGATTGGAGATACTTTGAATGTTATTCTTGTTATCTAGTTGATTTTTATAAGAAGAAGAACAAGAATAATAATTTAATTTTTTTATATATTCTGATTAGCAAGCCACTTTTATGGTATGAATTCCCTGATTATTATTTCCAGTACAGAGGCAAGTCAGGTCTCTACTGTTCTACCTCTGATATCTAGCATTACACAACTATTGAGAGGCGGAGAGTCACTATTGGTTAAGACTGTTAGTGATCTCATTCTTAATGAGATGGAGACATATATTCAGTCCTTTGGTGTTTCTCTGGAGGGCTCTCAGGCTGTAATTGAGGGCAATCCTTGACATTCTGGAGAAAATTTATATTCACTTTTTCCTGCACCTTCTTTTAGTCTGTTGGCCTTACAGTCCACCTGCGGGACAGTGGTGGCCTATGGTGGAATGCCCAACATTGCTTTGCTCTTAGAAAAACAAATTAACCTGATAAAATGGGTTCCTTTATTTCCACTTCGTCCAGAGTTCCATCTCTTCATCAATGCCTTGCTTCAGGGATGGGGTGCATATTCCAACAGTCAGAAATTCCAGGGCCTATGCATTGACAAAAAGTTTTAGTCTTTCTTGTTCTTCAAAAGGCAATGCATCATGGTCTGGGCTTATTAACTGTCTCAACAAGGGGGGGTCGGTCAATTTGACCGAGTCATGTCACCTTTTGTACTTGTTTAAAGTCTTTATAGATTTAATACTTATAACTCTCAATATAGTGTGTATATCTTCATAAAATTTGTCAGTCTTTCAGTTAATATTAAAAGTCTTTCACATACAAAAACTCATTTTTCTTAGTGAAGTATTTTTAATAAAATAAAGATTTGTCCATGAATATTTTGAGTATTTGTTTTGAATAGTCTATGTGCAAAGTAATTTTCATGTTAAAATTAAAAATACTTTTCCTCATCGTCAAAAATCTCAAATTTCTTTTGTATAATCCCTAAAACCTCCTAAATGCATTTTTTTTTTCAGTAAAACTTTATTGTTTATCTGTTATTTTCTCTACAGTATCACAAAACGGGATCGGTCAATTCGACAGATCTTGTAACCACCAAAAAAAATCGAAATAAACCTAAATTACCCGTTTTTTCTTTATAGAATGACTTCAAATTGTAACATGAAACTATATTCGTTTATTCTAAGTATCTCTAAGTTCGTAACATTATACATATATATATAATTAAATTTTATTGTTTTATTACCCTTTGAACCATGTCTAACTGCTATCCATGACATTATAAGTTGTAAATCACTTGGGGAATGTGCAACTCACGTTATGCTATCGAATTACATTACCCATGAGCTCCTCACATGAACCATTTAAATTATATTATTATTATTACTCATTCTACCTAATCTAGTCTTAAATTGTTGATCTGTAGAGTGTAGTGTAAGCTCTCTATGTATTCTTATTATGTGATTAAGGACTGAATGAATATTAAATCCGTAATAACATAAAAGGTCCTCCTTCCTCAGACAGTAAGTTGGATGCATATTTATGTCATATAATTAAACTTATTTAATATACTTTTAAATAATATTAGGCTAATGTCAGTCTTTAGGTACTAGAGTCTAGGTTTTTCATACTTGTTATATGCTTTAAGCTGTTCTATGAATAATGTACCATTTACCTGGTCTCTTAGGTAATTTCTATGAAATTTTCTGTTTCTTTCCATTTATTCTGTTTCCTAATAGATTTTTTATTTAATTAAATTTATTTCAGAGAGGAATTTAACTATGATAACACAGATGTTGATGGAACAGAGCCACTGGATCAACATTATCTTAAACTGAGGGCAGCAAGTATTCTTGACAAGAAGACATCTGTGGAATGAATTCCACATGCTCAACAAAAAATCCTGTCAAGTAAAGGCACCAATGATTCAGAAAAAATATAGTAAATTATTATTTCAAATCAAATCACTAAATTTGTAAATACTTCAGAAATAGTGTACCATGAATCAAAGAGTATCTCATCCATTTTTTAAGATATCTTATATTACACACAAATACCTAAATTTTGCTTATAATTTCCCAAAATTTCTATGTTAGAACTGATAAGGTAGAAATGAAACATGCATGCAAGAACCAGTGAACCATTTATTAATTAAAAAACAAGATATCTATCATAGTCTATTGTTTGACAGTTTTTAAAACTATAATCTATTGTTATTGTTAACATCATCAAAGAAACAATTATTATCATATTGCATTACATCAGCTCTTACTTTATCATGTAGTACAAATTGCAGGTTTTTTGTGCACCTGTACACTTAAGAACAGAGTGTATAAGCAACTAACCTATATATATATACTTTCTAATATATTAAATATATTTTAAAAATCTGTTTCTTCACAAATCTATTAAGTATTATTGAAACAGTACAAGTACCTATAATTCTGAATATATTGTATCATAGGAAATTGTAGAGAACAAAAATTTCATTTGGCTCCATGTTAGACTGCAAAGTTTTATCATATGGAAATTTGAAACATGGATGAGGATTTATTCAATACAATAAATATTATACTGGACACTTCAAGTATTTGTAGATCTGAAGAGATATGGATACATTAAAGTTGATACATTTATGTGTGTGTTTGTTTTATGGTAAAACTATAATGTATAAAGTGTAATTCATTTATCACCTACCTTATTTTTATGTCATTTCGAAGGTAGAAATCCCACAAGCTTCACAGATGGACCTGGTATTAATGTTTTTGTTATCTTCCTGTTTTTATTTTTCAGTAGCTTTTAAAATGAAACATGGATATCAAAACCTCCAACATTCTCAAGTGATCATAGTATGGATTAGTGTCAGTCAGTAAGTTTCATTTTATAATGTGGTACCTTCAAATTGTAACTATTCCAGGATTCAGTTATCCTTCAGAGCAAAAATTTGTTTTTGTTTCACCTTGTGGCTATGAATTGATGGGAATTTTATAAAAAAAGTGTTGTTTTGTAGTATACAGCTTCTACTATAGTATGTCGTTTACTGTAACCAAGCTCTACTGTCAGTACATTATACATTATTAAATTAACTGCTCTAGGATGTTTTTTTTGTCTTGTTTCACTTATTTACTTACTTCAGTTTTCACTATTCAGAGTGAAACCTAATATGGCCTAAAGATGTATGTTTCTTATACCTTGAGGGTAAATATAAGTATGTCTTTTGACATGTACATAGTATAGAACATTTTTGAGAAATTCATGTTTTATTATCTGAATCAAATAGTTTGAAAACCCGTCATTTTGATCTTTGTGATCCTATTAGTTTTTAATTCTACAGTATTATAATCATATGTGTAGATAAGCTTAAAAGATATCGTTTTATTGTTATTAAAAATGGTATGTACTGATGAAAACGTAAAGGCTGAAATAGCCCATGGAAATATAGAGTGTTTATTAACCCACAAGCTTTCCAACTTTTTAAACAGCTCTTTATCAGGTAAAATCACAGCACTAATTGAAAAAATATTTGAAAAACACTGAAATCAATCATTTGGGGACACTGCCAAGATCATATACTCATATTATAGTTTTCTCACACAATTGATTTTCAGTATTCTATTTCCTGTGGAAACAGTCATGAAACCCAATCCTGTCTGGAAACTCCTTCTATATCATTTAATTAGTTTTACAAGTTTTAGTTATTCTTGTGTCAAAGCTAAAGTTTTTACTATTTTATATAGTCCAGTAGCAGTCCTTGCAATGTAGTTAATTAACACATCTCCGAGACAACAGTACAAACATTGCTATAGAACATTTTTCTGACCTTTGTAAGTTGTATATTTGGTATGGGGTGTTTTCATGTTCACAATATTGAGGATTTATGTATTTTTCCCAACAGGAAAGATGGTAGTGAATTTCAGTGACATACTGGAGAGGGTGAACAATCTGTTACAGCCTTCTAGATACAATGTGTGAATCTTGAAAGTTTGTATCATGCACCTATTTATTGGAGAAGACACAACTTGTCTTTTTTGTCTTCTGGTTTCAAGCACCATGTGTATGGTGTGAAAGTACTTGCTGATGTATTTGGACATTTTCAATATTGATTCAAAGTTTGTGTTTCATGTTTTTACTGCTTTTCTCTTCTTCAAATTACCTGTTGCTACCTCATTTAACATACCATTATGAAATATACTCCTGCTTGATCATCATCCTGGTTGACTTTATCATACAGAGTTTCATGTCTATATAAGCCCCTCCATTTTGGAGTAGTTTATTTCAAATGCTCTCATAAATCAGTTGGGGAGCTACTTACACTATTCATGATTTTTACCTGACCTTTCTATCTCTGGCACAGATTTGAAAGCTGTTTTAATAATGTAAAAACTTTTAAATAATATGATATGTATGATGAAATAAAACTAACACATATAACTTACACTAATAAAACACGAGGTAATAATAGATCCAAAAATATATTCATAGATAACTAAATATTTAGTTAGCAAGTATCACACTGTGGTATGATTTAGGCAACATTTGTCAATTTATGGGTAATTGGCATTGATATATATTCATATGTGGGAGCAGTATTTATTTAAAATAAAAATTTGCATCAAGATAGGCCTTAAAAGAATTCTTTGCCCCCAAACTTCTGTTCAGACCTTTCAACCACCCTCCTGTGATATCATAAACTGAGACTTGCAAATTTTTATTTTTATAATGGCCATCTTGGATTTTGCCACCTAGCTGTTTCTGCCTATGCTTTTGAGAGGTGTATTTAAGCCCATTTTTTTTTAGAACCCTAAACCATAAAAACTTCTATAAAACCTTTGTTTCTATGAATTTGTTTCAGAACTCTGGTTTTGTTTTTACTAAAGTCTTTAACCAATTATACCATAGAGTACACTTTATGCCACTGTATACAGTACAGTTTATATATAAATGTATATCTTCAACTTAAGCGTTTAATGATTATTTTTATCAGGCTCGTGGAAAATGCATTAATGCATTATGTTTTCATATAAACCAACTCCTCAATTTTTGTTATGAATTATCTTAATAATGTTGTTAACTCTTGGTCACAGTTTTGAATAATTTATTAAATACCAAATAAATACTAACTATAGTAAGACATGGAAGTGATAAAAGAAATATTTTTCAAAATGTTTTGTCAAGATACCCCAGCTGTCCACTTTATAAGGACCTACATACCCTTACAGACTTGGGCTTGACTCGAGTTACAAATTCAATTTAGTTTGATCACATGGTGTATCAGGTGATCCCTGCAGTACTATAAATGACTCACTTGAACAGATGTGAGGATATTGTAGTGTTCAAAACAGACATGATAATGGATGCACATCTAGCAGGTGCTACAATAGCGAAGACAGATTCAATGGTACGCTGTTCCAAGACATAGATCATTTGAGTTTATAACGATATCAAAAGGTGAATCAAATGTCTGCTGCAAGGGTGAGTTATAGCCATAAACACTTAATGACAGAAAGAGGAGAAAGGCAGTTAGACAAGGTGGTAAAATCTGACTCTCATCAAACAGTAGACCAACTGACAGACTTTCAACCTAGGGCAATTCACATCTATCTTCAGCTTTACCTTGTGAAAAATTTTGCAACAGATGAACTATGGAAGTAGGAGACCATTATATAAATCACCGATCTTAGTTATCAACTAGAAAAAAAGTTTGAGTGGTGTAAGAAGCACAGACTTTGGACAAATGAGGTCTAGTACAAAGTGTTATGGTCTGACAAGTCATACTTTACTCTTTATTTTCACAGATGGAAGAAGACAGGTATGGAGAAAGCCACGTAAATCACACAACTCCTCTTGTCTGATCGCAACTGTCCAGACCTCTGAAGCTGGAGTCTTGGTCTGTAGTATGTTTAGTAAAATTAATGCCACAGCTTACCTCAACATTAATTCTGATCACATGAGTCCAGCGATGCTTCATGCATACCCTAATGGGGACAGCTACTTCCTAGGTGTCAGTGTTCCCATCCACCATACCCAAATTGTACATGCATGGTTTAAGGAACATGATGGAGACTTCAGGCAACTCCCATGTCCTTTGCAGTCTTCAGATCACAATGCAATCTGGTATTGAACTTGAAAGACACATTCATGATCACAAGTCTATGCCTACCTTGCTCACGAATTTTATGCAACATTAATGACTGAATGGGAAAAGATCCCTCAGGACACATTCCATCACTTTGTTGACTCTATGTCATGTTGTATCATGGCTATTATTTGGGTAAAAGGTACCAAAACCCATTATCAGATGTAGTTTCTAATAAAGTGGCCATAGCTGGACCAGTGCATATATAATTTCATGATTAAAATAGACTGATATTTCCTTTCTTGTGTAATTTCTGGACTGGTTCTTTTGGACATATTAATTTTAGGTATTCTATTTAACATATTAAAAAGGTTTTATAGAAATAATGGTTAGTTCCATCAATAATATTACTAATAATATGGTAAAAACGTAGCTAACATTTCTGATATAACAATTCAAAAATTTCTAAAACAGCAACTTTTTCGTCTACTACCTACCTACCTAGATGGCTCAGATTATCGCTACAAGATTTCTCTAGTGTACTTGACTGGTCCATGGGTATCTGCTTTTGATATTCTGATAATTATATACAGATTTTTTATAAATGGTAAACATATCATGCACGTATGTAAATATATTTTCAACCCAACAGATGGCGCTGCATATCAATGGATAGACATGCTACAGTTTCTAAAGGTAAAGTATGTATTTTATACAGGTATAACAAAAGAAGTAAACAAAAACGAGTATTAAAAAACATGAATTTTAAAAGGAAGTAGGGATCCTGCTACAAAAAGGAATGAAACAAGAATTAAAACCACAATCACAAATTTGTAAAAGTTAATCCCTCTATTGGCAGCTTTATACACTTATCTATAGGCCAAAGTAAGGATTACATTTTAAAATTTGTGATTGTGGTCTTAATTCTTGTAAAAGTTATAGCTATCAAGGATATGGCTATATTGAAAGTTTATAGATGTTGTGTCCATTTTATGGACATATAAAAACTGAACAAATAGATAGGGAAAAAAATTAATTTTAATGGAAAATAGGGATTGTTGGTTATTCATAGAATTGCTATAAGAAGTATCCAAAACAAAATAAATGCTGCAATAAAAATTACACATACAAGTCATGTTGTGCAAGTAAACCCTAAAGGTTTTAGTATCTTATAGTAAAACAATTTTGAATATGCAAATCAGCAAGCTATGTGACAACCATGTTCAAAATAAAGTCATGGCAGAATTGCATGCATCATAACTATATTTTAACATTGTTTTGTAGGCAATGTGATGCCAAAACGTTATTGGTTTGGGGAAGAATGTGTTACAGTCCTTTCCAGCACATAATATTCATACACTCAAATCGTAAAGATGTGTTCAGATATGAGATTTAGGATTTTCAAGATAAGAATATCCCTAGTATGTAATGGCACTGGAAAACAATGGAAGATGGTTCAATCTGGGGCAACCAGGCCATTCAGTAAGTCATCTGCAACAAAGTTGCATCCCAGTCCCAATGAGCAAGGCATAGCATCTTGTAACAGATGAAAATCCACGAATGGAAGGTTCAATATCAGAAGCTGTCTATGTATCACAGGCAACAATACTCAACATAATCAAGAAGGATCTCTATCTGAGAACAATGCCAGTAGGATACAGACTGAGTAAGATAAAGCTTCCAAAATGGAAGATTCAATATCTAAAGCTGTCTATGTATCACAGGCAACAATACTCAATATAATCAAGAAGGATCTCTATCTGAGAACAATGCCAGTAGGATACAGACTGAGTAAGATAAAGCTTCCAAAATGGAAGATTCAATATCTAAAGCTGTCTATGTATCACAGGCAACAATACTCAACATAATCAAGAAGGATCTCCATCTGAGAACAATGCCAGTAGGATACAGACTGAGTAAGATAAAGATTCCAGTGATATATCCTGTTCAACTGTCACATACCCCAAGCAGGCAGTGAATGAAATCTATAATCATGTTATTCCATACAAACACATCCAGGTCAAATCACTGAATGCAGTGGCTGTAGATTTCTTTGTGACCAGACTATTGAAATAGGCACAGGGAAACCATCACCCCCATACACATTATAGAATTTGAAAAACAGTCAGGAAAGACTGGTGTGCTTTGGATATGACAGTCTTACAGCAAAACCTTTTGTAATCGAAATTATTCTGCAGGGCTGTTGTCAAGCTGCACGGTTATCAGGCAGAGCATGACTGGACATGGCAGTATGAACTGTAACAATGTGGTAAAGTTTGTTATTTGTTTTAACATAACATACTCAACCACTGGAGGACCGTTGGCCTCTTAAGCTATCAGTTTGGTGTATGTGGTGCTACATATGCTTATCATTATGAAGGTAACAATTTCTGGGTAATAACATTGAAGATTTTATGGTTTTTGTTAACAGTTGAACAATAGGCATATCCAAGTGTAAACCTAAGGAAAAAATATGAAGAAACAGTATAGGTGATTGACTGTTTGTTCAGTCACATTGTTTTGAATGTTCAGTCTCATAATTAGTAGGGTTCGATATAAATTATGTAACTGTCTAGTGTTCTACAGAATATAGAAAAAAATATTTATTTAACTCCTTCAATGCAAGAGTGATATAGTCAGAATGAACACAAGCTCAGACTTCATCACCTTGGCTCGTTTAACTAAAGTACGGTCATCACTCAAACTCCACTCTACAAATTTATGAAGTTGAGCTGTCCTTTATTATTAACATAGTGAAGTAATTAGAGACTATAAGGATGCTGAAGTATGGTTTGAAATATTCAATATGATGACCATCATTTAATAAATAGAAAATTTTAGTACAAACTCGGAAACAGCTTGATGACAAATGAATGCACATTTCACTGAACTTTTGAGCAAAATCAGCTAAAAACCACTGTGGTGTGATGAAATAAAAAAAAACTTATACTATGAAAAATGGCTAATATTAAACAGATATTTTAATGTTCACAATGTTTTGGGCTGGGAAACCCTTCTTCTGGGGATTTTAAACTTTAATGGAACAGAATGTTTGATATCACAAGAATTATCAACATTGAACATTTGAAATTAACATCATGAACTGATCTAAAGTAGCATACATGTGAATCACAGGCAGATCAATGTCTTTTACAATAAGATAATATTAGTATATATATCATTATAAATAAGAATAAAAAATAAGTTTGAGTTGTATTTTAATGTATTTGAAGATATATCAAGAACCTTATAGCTTCAAGACCCTCATTATGAAATATTACAGCATATAAAAAACTTGATATCCATTGTAAATAGTGATGGGTTAGGAGTAATTAAGGATATTTCATTGAACACTTGAAGATCTTCAGTACTATCTTTGATACAAGTTGGAAGAATATGTAATAAAGGTGTCATGATTTCATCCAAAAAACTAGAGATTAACTCTGTATGACAATTACATGTTGAAGCTATTGGTCTCCGAGAGTTTCCAGACTTGTGTATCTTAGGTAGGAGGTAAAACAAGGATGTTCTTCTACAATTAAGTCTCATACATCTACTAAGAGTTCTTCTTTACCTATTAAATTGTTTATGATCTCCTTTACAATGGTTTGGTATTCTTTGAGATGATCAGTTTGGACGTTATTGTAGTATTAATCATCAGAAAATTGTTGTTCTGCTTCTGCTACATACAATTCCAATGTCATATCATTATAGTACCATCTTTGTCCACAGATTTGATGATGATGTCGTGTATATACATTAGGTTTTTCTCTGGTTTTTTTCTCATGTTTGATGAAGTTGTGTTTAAACGTGTATTTATTAGAGAAACGTATTTTGTTGATATCTCTTGACACTTGTCAATAAAATACTCTAAAGCTGGTATTTTTCTTTGCCTAGGTATCTAAGTGTTATTGTGTGTTTAGAACAGAATGAAAGGATTTTCCTTAGAAGAAGGAAAAATATCATTGTTGTCGTTGGATGGTTTTTTGGTCTGTATTTTGATTATTGTCAACAGAGCTGAAGTGGATTTGTAAGTGTAAACAACAAAATAATTGTGTAACATCTCTTGTAGTGTTGAAACTCATCAGCATAAGGATGTGTAGAAACAAATTTAAGACTTTTGCTCAAACATAATCTGATAGAGGAAGGTTAGGAGAGATGGTGATGACCTGATTGGATGAAGTTTCTGTACAATCAACATTCCTTTCAACTTTAAGTGTATTGTTGTGAACATGGCCTGTTTTAACTTCGTGGGTGAACTGGCTAAATGTCTGTTCGATATTATCTTGAATAGCATTTTTTAGTTGTGGATGTGACCCATAGACAGTATAAGAATGACAATTAATGTTTTGTAAATTCTTCAACTTATGGGATTTTATGTTACTTATGATAAAATACTTTTCATTTGTATTGAGTGTGCCATCTTTTCATCAGTCATTTCATATAGCCGACAAATCGTGTTGTTGGATAAAAAAGCACAAACAATCAAGTGTTAAGTTTTGTGACAAAACTATAAAGTACATCATGGTTAAACACAGGTGGATAAAATTTTAATCAAAAACCATTAGAAATAACATAATTGTGTAGACAAGTACTTAAAAAATTATATGACAACAGTATCTTGTTTTTGACAAAGTAGTGCAAAAAATTAAGTTCACAATAAAAAAGGCAACCCCCAAAAATGATTGTCAGAGGAAATCATCCTCCAACGTAGACTGTTGTATTGATGTAAAACACTTAATTACCCATTAATAGTGTTGATATTTTTTCAAATATGTTAAGATATAATTCAAATTTATTTATATTTATAATGATATATATACTAATATTATCTTATTATAAAAAACATTGATCTGCCTGTGATTCACATGTATGCTACTTTAGATCTGTTCCATGATGTTAATTTCAAATGTTCTCTTTCATTAAAGTTTAAAATCACCAGAGGAAGGGCATCCCAGCCCAAAACATTGTGAACATTAAAACATCTATTTAACATTAGCCATTTTTTTTCTGGCATACGTTTTTTCCACTTTTTGTTTTTAATAACCAACAATTTCAATCCTAATGCAGTGAAAAACATATCACTCTTGCCTTTCTCTAATGTAGAGGAGTCTTAAAGCTGATCAAAAGACCAATTAATTGCTTCAGACCATTATCCATTTTTAAAATATAAGTAAATCAGGATGTATCTTTGACCAGTTTTAATGGTTTTAGTTTTTCCCAAAGAACTTTTTTTTTCACTCAAAATGCTTATAATATTACAAACATTTAAGTTTTTTATAGTTACATCAGTGTTCAGAAATATAAGATGTGTTTATGTTCTCAAGTCCTGGTAGTTTCTGTCATATACAAGATCAATGGATAAACAGAGCAATTTTATGTGTAGTTTGCATTTTTTAATAACAAATGTATTTTCAGCTTCAGAAACTATTAATTAAAAAATGGCAAGGAAACACTGTATTAAATATTTTTAGTGAATTTAATTGTACTGTAAGATAAGAATTCAGGTCATGAAGAATTTGCACAGAATCTGGATCAGAGGATTCCAAAAGTGTCATCCGTGTAATGAATTCAAGAGAAAGGAGTAAATACAGAAATTGAAAGACAACTTGTTCTAAGTTTGTTGTTTAGATATCAACCAGAACATATATAATGAGCTCTGTGGTGGATCAGCAGTAAGTTTATGGACTTACAATGTTAAAACCCGACGTTAAATTCCTTGCAGTGCAAAGAACCTATAGTATGGCTTTGCAATAAAAATACAAACATACACTCATGTACAATAAAGTTTTCAATGCTATCACCATAAGGTTGGCCATTATTCTAAGTCTAATACTGAAAAATTGTCAAAATAATTGAAAATATTAGTATCCTGTGAAAAGTTTACAAGGAAGATAATTCATAGTAGTGATAATCTATAAGGCTTCCAAAGCAGTATTGTATAATTCTCTCCTGTTGGATCAAATTCACTGAGCTTCTTAGCAGGACTCTGTGAATTCTTTGGATAACATTAGTTAAGTAGATGTGAAATATTAAATTAAGTAGATGTGAAATATTAAATTAAGTAGATGTGCAATTTCACTAATTTTGTTAGAGGTAAATTACATATCCAGCTCTGTCCTTGGTGAAAAACCGACATATCTGGCAAAAGTCAATAAGTAAAATGAATTTTCTTTTTGAAGCTCTTGTAATGCACTTTAAATGTCTGATCTTAAAAATTTTCAGGTTATTTTAAGGAGACTGCACTCCTCTGATTTTTCTCTTGAAAACACAGGAAACATGCACAAATTATGAGCACAATTTCAGTGAGGATTTTTAGTAGCATTCATCATCCAAAACAAATTGTTGTTGTGGTAAAGATTTCTGCTGTATGAATTTGGTACATTTAATGCATTAAATATAATAATAATCTTGAATTTTGCTTCTATGGAAAATTATATTCTACACCAAGAAGTAAGAAATATACTACAAATATTTTAATTATGAAATACTTCTTTAATTCAGGCTTAAGCACCTATTTTAACTATTATAAACTAGAAATTAAATAGTGTGAATAAAAAAAGCAGGAAATTTAAACAGCAACAATATCTTTATTCTCCCCATAGTAATTGGATAATTTATCAATGTATATTTTGGTTGGATAATTTATTAATGTATATTTTGGTTGGATAATTTATTAATGTATATTTTGGTTGGATAATTTATTAATGTATATTTTGGTTGGATAATTTAATTAATGTATATTTTGGTTGGATAATTT
>NW_013667480.1:83948-91083 GCF_000517525.1 Limulus polyphemus
TTTGGTTGGATAATTTATTAATGTATATTTTGGTTGGATAATTTATTAATGTATATTTTGGTTGGATAATTTATTAATGTATATTTTGGTTATTATGGAAAGCAAGTGAATATGCTGAATATTTTACTTACAATATTTAACTTGTAGTTTTTTTTTGTGTTGTGATTTTGTTCAAGTTCAATTATTATTTTCACTAGTTACTGCAGTAATGATATAGGGGTTATTCTATAAAATATTTTTATTTTTCAATATATGGGAAAGTTTAATATGAATTTGATTTGACTTAGAAGCTAACATACCACGTTTGGTCAGGACAGTCAACTCATTTAGATGTATCCACAGGCAGACAGAATTTCTTTCCGTGATAGTGCACTGATATGGATCAATATATATAGCACATATATGAAGAATATCTGTATCCCAATTTTCATACTCAGCTGGACAAGAAATTAAGCAAACTGGAGTAAAAACTAACAATATGTAATAAAATACATTTTAAGTTCATAACATAATAATGTGTTTGTAGTTAAGCACAAAGCTACACCTGGTATCTAACGTTGTAAGTCTGCAGACATACCGCTGTGCCACTGGGGGCATAACATAATAAAGCTTTAATGTAACTCATGTTTTCAACTGTGAAAAATATTAAAATCATAGATCTTAAAATAAATGCTTTTAAATAGCTACATGGAATTTAATGAAACAACTGATGGTACAATATTAGAATGACTTTCACAGAATTAAAATAGTACTTGAGAATAATATACATCAAATAACTTCAACTTGAACATGAAGGTTGCTTCATTAGCTATTGTACCTTTGTGATATTCCAGGACTCCAAATAAACGAATCACGTGGTCACTACAATAAGAGGCTTGAAGGCCTTTTATATGGAAGAACAAGTGTAGTGAATTTACACTAGGTGAATGAAAGAAACAAGACTCGGTGAGAAGAAAAGCAACAGCAAACGTTATTAGCGATAACAGAATAATAATAAGGTAAAAAGCTAATCACACACATGAAAAGAACTATGAAGATGAAGGTTTAGCAGAAGAAACTAATTAAATATAAGTGAAAGCACGGATAGCCCATGAGAACCTTGCGTGAATTCAAAAACAAACAATCCACTGTTTTAAATCTGTAATCCTGCCAAATGGTTTGGACGAAAACTAACAACAGGGACTTCCTAACATTGGCGGTTTCCATATAATGACCTACATATATTTATTAGTCACGCGAATAACATAGTTACGACTAGGCAAATTTTGGAAATACAAAAAACTGGTTAAAATCGGTTTATTTGGTCGAAACATTGATCACGTAAATATGTTTACCATTAAAGCAGTTTATATTTGTTTTTGGACTTCCAAATTGTCTCCTTTATTAAAGTTTTTTTTGTTTTATAGCCAAATATTTAGAATTGTGATTAAATGGAGTGATTATTCTTACTTTCAAGTTAATTTACATGAGCATTTGTGTTTATGGCAAAGCCACTTCGTCTCTAATTTCAAACTACTTACTGCCTAGAGGGAATGTAACCAGTAAGTAACACCCGCCTCCGGTGGCATATCGGTGTGTCTGCGGACTTACAACGCTAGAAACCGGGTTTCGATACCCGTGGTGGGCAGAACACAGATAGCCTATTGTGTGTAGCTTTGTGCTTAACTTCAAACAAACAAACAGTAACATCCTGTCATCCGTGCTAAAGGATTGACTATCACTTTTATAAGGCATCCACAGATTATACTGCTGGGAATATTTTTGGTATTCAAACCCTGCTCACTAGCTCTGAAATTCAGAGCTCTACCATAGGGCCAACCCACGCCGTAACGTACACGAGACTGGTTAAAATAATTTAAGTCGCCACTACACAAACACTATGGCTCTGGTGGCATACTCACACGATCGGCATGGTGTCAATATAGCATTCTAAAATTAGCTAACGTAAATTCCCATATGAGGGAACTTGAGTTTGGCTGGATTGTGATGGATCCTGGCCAAGTGCTTGTATTTTGAATGGGGCTTTAATTCACTAGAACTTACAAAGTTAGAACAGCGCATATCTTGTGATTATTTGATAAAATTAAAAAAAAAAAAAGAAGTTGCTAAAAGCATAAATTATTAAACGTTATTGCATTTTGCAGTGCTGCTTTAAATTGCATTAAATGTAATAAGAAAGTTTCCTATTGGCAGGCCTAAGGGTATCTTAGCTTTTTTTTGCATATTTCTCACTGACTAATTAAGGACATTCTGGATAGTACTATTTTTGTGCATTGAAAGGAAATAAAAAAACATTTTGGTTATTGTTTAAATTGGGCCCAATATTCGATGATTAAGATTAGAAGATCCATTAAAGATTATTTGTACTGATTTTTTTCACTCCTTGCTTCATACACATTATAGGGGACGGCTCCTAATTGTATAGAGCACAAAACATTGCGTATCTACATGTTACAGTCATCTAATGTTCATCTATTATTGACTGGTAATTCTTGTTTCACCCTGTGCTTAAGGTTTTAAAGAAACACCAGTTATTTGTAAGAAAGCTAACTTCAAGGGGGGGGGGGGATGATAACATCGTATACACTAGAATTACAATGTTTTTAGCTTATGTAAAATTTAGAGAAACAAATCGAATTTTCAATACCATTACAACCTTCACAGTTCCTTATTTAGTATTCTACAAAAGGTTTGAGTGCAATATACCAAGCCATTGTTGTTTTTGTTGTTGTAGGCTGTCAAGATAATAAAAATTACAAACGAGCCATTTTGTGGGGATTTTCTTTTCCTTCTAAGTCTAACATGAATGCATTTTTCGTACATTTCTATATGTGAAAAGCCTTAGCAGTCAATCGTAAAGGATTTAAAGTGTTGTTGGAACTGAATCTTTGCTGAGAAAAGTGCTTTTTGCCCGAACGTTTTGTGCAATTCCTGGTGATCACAATTATGAACCACTATCGTGGTTCGTGATAAAAAGAGTTCTGTTTTATATTTTCTTAACATTATTGTATTGAAAAAGGTGAAAAAGGCAAATAAATTAACAAAAGTGAATAAACACTATATTTCATAAGAGAAAGTACTAGCTCAACTGATTTTGTTCTTAAAAATCAAAAAGTTCCAAAGAAGTTGACAACAATCGTTAACAAGCAGCAGTTAGGACTAATATAAAAATTAAACTACAAATTATAACGCTTTATTTCTAGTTAACTCTTGTTTAAGCAATTTAGTGTAAAATCTTTGTACTTTCATTTCCCTTCTCCCCTTAAACTAAAAAGATACGTTCACCCGCAAAGACATTACAACATTTGTTTTCTGCATATTTTCTCTCACGGATAAATTATCTACTTGTCTCCAAGATAAAAATTAAGTTTCTCACTTCTAGAAAAAACATTACTGAATCTACATATGTAAAATCAATAAATGATTCTAGTAAAAAATTAATAAAAAGAAGTGTTAAATTAGAGACATTATTTTATAATTATCTACTCGATGCTTCTGTTTTTGTTGTTGTAAGGTACTAAAGTTAGTACTTGCTTAACTATATTTATTTATGAAGGTAAGGGAACTGGTGACTAAAAATTAATGTTTGTCTGATTGTTGTTAAGCGCAAATCTACACAATGATACATTTTTGGTCTGTCTACCGCGAGTAACGAAATTCAATTTTAGCTTTATATAAGCTCCCAGAGTTACACTGGGGCGCAAAAATGAACACTAAAGTAGTCTAAGAAGGTGTTCTGCTTTATCTATTTATTTTAATAAAATGCCCTAGTTAAGTTCTCTCTCCATCTCTTTATATATATATATTATGGCAGCAAACATACATGCAAATAAGCTGATGCCATAAAACATATATACTTTATTCATTCATTTATTTTTTAATTCACTACACTTCATGTTCACTATCACATTAATTCTTTTGGAGTTGGATTGATCAATCTTTCTTTAGGCAGTGGAACACTTAATACGACTTATATTTCAGTTTTACGGCATCCCAAAAATTATACCTTTATTTAGTTATATTAATTGCGACATAGCTTTCATAGAAAATTCTGTAGTTGTTGGTTCATTAATTGCGCCCCCCCAGTGGCACAGCGACATGTCTGCGGACTTACAACACTAGAAACCGGGTTTCGATACCCGTGGTTGGCAGTGCACAGATAGCCCATGTGTAGCTTTGTGCTTAACTTCATACAAACAAACAAAAAGCACTTGCCACTTTATTTGGTATTTTTTTTATATTACGATCTATGTGCGAATTAAATCAAACAGTTTCCAAGTTTTTCCAGAGAATGTGTATTTTGTGTATTTTCTTATAGCAAATCAACATCAGGCTATCTGCTGCGTCCACCGAGGGGAATCGAACCGCTGATTTTAGCGTTGTAAATCCGAAGACTTACCGCTGTTCCAGCGGGGGACTCCAGATAATGAGAAACGTATGAAATACTTAAAATCTTATTAAAGTATAACTCTTGCTCAAAACTATAAGAGATATATTCAACTTATTTTATAGATAACAGTTACATGGCAGATTATAGTAATTACTTAAGTTACTGAACTTACTAAATAAACTTATGAATACTATTCCAGCTTTTCGTGAAGCAGACCTTTTATATCCAAATTAACATACAATATTTAGAGCCCTCTAGTGTTTCTGTAATTTTGTAATTTAAAAAATGTGAATCACGTGTCTGTGATGCGGATTCGTGCGCAGACTGATGGTATGCCAAGAAGACGAAGCCTAGTATGCAGATACAGTGTGCACAAATACAAATAAAATATATCACTCAAATAATTTACTTAAGTTGATTATTAATAATGACTGTAAGTGGCTATTATAGAAGTCAGTCTTGTTGTTAAGAATATTTTCCAAGAAGAAAAACACTGTTACACCACTATTCTCTATCTTCTTTTGACACCCACAAGCCTGTTTTCGGTAACATTTTGCTTCTGTCTATCTTAAGTTGACTTATTTTTTCTCTACTTTGCTATGCCCGCTCGAAGCCCATTACGTCTCCTTCCAAATTTTGGATCTATTTATGCCACATATTTTGGCTCACTTGATATAGTGTAAGGGCCAAAAATAGATGCTTCATAAAGTTCAAAAATTGTACAACAGAGGGTGCAAGATTAGAGGAAAATCAGTCTAATTATACTGATGTACCACAGTTGAGAAGCCTGTGGTTTTCTTATATTAAAGTTAGCATTTAAACATGTATATTGAACACTTTCTTTAGAGTAAGGTAGACATCATGATTACAAGATATACATTTGTAGTATGGAAATACTACATATTTTATTCTCCCATTGCATATATTTCTTACTTTATAAAATTCATGAATTTATTATGTTAAAACACTAATCTGGTAGAGATCATGTGATAAAAGCAACTCAAGAAGTTACGTTTTGAAATTTAAATGGTCAAAGACCTTATCTATTGTTTTGTAGGGTAGTTCCATTGTCTTCTTCTCGACCTTATGTTTAGGGTTATACCTTGTGTTTGGGGTTATATCTTATGTTTGGGGTTATATCTTGTGTTTGGGGTTATAGCTTATGTTTGCGGTTATACTTTGTGGCCGTCACACGGAACTGATATATTTCCACACATTGTTGCGTTTTTCTGATTAGTCAGCTGCAAAGAGAACGATGTTTGTGAATGCAGTTTTGGTTCTTTAGAAGACATTAATCTGTGACCCTAAAGAAGTGAGGATGTGCTATGTAAGTTTTGTCCTGATATACAACATCCTGTTGATCGTATGTGCTTTTCTTCTTCGGGTCACTTTCTGGGCTATTTTTCCTTTTTTACACGTATTTCACCAAATAAAATAATTTTATTTCGACTTCAACACCGTGTCTTGTCTCTTATATTCCACCTGTCACAATTTACTGAACAATAAATCCACGAAATTCTCGTTTTGTGGAAATCAGGTATAACATTAAGTTATTGCACATCTAGACAAAACTCAACAACATCTTAATGTTAAAATAGTCAACCACAGTATAACAAGATAAATAAGAAATTGTGAATTTAAAAACCTGCAAATAGGGATCGTCAAAAAGTAAATAAACAAGGATGGAGATACTGTAGACATTATTTACTCAAACTACAAACCCATATCTTGGCTCCATGCTGTTACTTAGAACATTTAGTGGAGTCAAAATAGGCATTTGTAGTTTGAGTAAATAATGTCTACAATATCTTAAGCATTGTTGCTTAGTTTTTACGATCTCTATTTGCAGGTTTTTATATTCTTCTTTATGCTCAACTATGGACAAAGAGTTACTTGGTATGATATCTAACTTTATACATTGTAATAAACATAGCTAGTAATTAGCTGATACCGTTCATATTGATTTACAATAGCTTATTTGCTATATGATCGCAGTAGTTCGAGATGTAAAACGTTAAGTTGCAGCTGGAGATTGTTATGGAGATTTGTTTGAGAATATAGTGAGCATTTATAGTTTCTGTGTAACTAAATTCTCTCTAAATATAATGCATAGCAATGAACAAATATATCACCTAGACTAAGACACAACCTCCACTAAGCACGTATAAAATTTCATCTGTAGAAAACTAGCTTTTTCAAATAAAACATATACTTCTAAAACCGCTTTTAATAAACCTTCGTGTCTTTTAAAGTAATTATTTCACGAATAGGTGTAATAAAATATAATATTACGTGCAATGATTTTTTTACTCCTTCACTTCATACATAATATAGAAAAAAACACACAGTAGAAAAGACCGCAAAACGTGAAAAAATAATGACAAAAACTTTATAATTATTTGCAACGTTTCGGGCAGAAGCCCTTCGTCAGGCAGTTTAAACCGTGTTACATAGAAAAAAGGCTTCAAGTGTAAATAGTAATGGCTGTCAGTGGGTTTGTAATGTACGCTGGTAGTAAATGTATATGTGGAAATGTCAATAGTAATGTCTAAAAAGTTAGCTTTCTGACTAGAAATTTGGGAAGCAAATTTAAGAGTTGGGTGGTAAGTTTCGGCATAATGAATGAAAAGGTGCAGTTGTATCTTTGTGTCCAGTAAAAAAACAAACAAAAAACATAATGTCGTCGATGTACCTGATTTAAAAAAGTAAGAAGTTTGTGTGAAGGTACAGAAAAGTTCTACATAT
>NW_013667480.1:91782-93192 GCF_000517525.1 Limulus polyphemus
TTTTCTTTCCCATGGTAACACCTTGTAACTGTTGATATTTTTTTCCATTCAACGTCAGTCAGCAGAAGTATTGTGTCTATGGAAGGATCTATGTTGCTTCTTTTGTTTACAAAATGTTTAACTGCAATCATTCCGTCCTTGTGTTTTATAACAGTGTATAGAGATTAGTTGTCTATAGTGAAAATGTAACCAATGTTTAAGAGATGAAGGACATGGGAGGATTTCTACTAGGGGTTGAAAAATACTGTTAAGGTAAGTGGAAATCAATTCAGTGGGGTAGTTACAGGCAGACACTATGGGGCGTCCTGGGCACCCGGGTTTGTGAATTTTGGGTAGCTTGTAGAAAAATGCAATTCTGGTGTGTTGAAGTATAAGATTTTTGGCAGAAGGGGAAGGCGGTTAGATTTGATAATTTATTCTATACTGTTCTTGATGAGTTTCTGAAAACGTAGAAGGGGATCGTCATAGAGAGGTTTGTAAAAGGTGGAGTCACTTAGTTGTTTGTTAGCTTCTTGAATATACAGATCTTTACGCCAAACAACAGCGGCGCCACCTTTGTCAGCTGGTATGATGACGATGTTCTTGCGGGTTTACAGGGTGGATAGAGCAAATCGCTCATTTTTGGAGTGGTTAGGCCGCGTATTGGTATTCTTGAATTTAATAGTGTTGATTTGAGCACGACAGTGGTTGATAAAAGTATCAAGGATCGGGAGATCTCCTTCTGGTGGTGACCAATTGGGATTCCAAACTTTGAAAGGATCAGATGGAATGGGTGTTGCTGTTGTAGGTGCGATACATATAGAATCAACGGGAAGAGTGTCATCGAGGGTAAAATCGGGCGTGGTAGGAGTTCAAGTTCCATTGAAATCAATATTGACAGTGTTGTTATTATTTTGTTTATATGAGTCTTGTTTGGAAAAGTGAGCCTTTAAACGACATCGCCCATGTCAGCTTTCAAAGAATATACGTTAGGTGGGTTGCGGGTGGGCACAAAATTAAGTCTTTTTAATAAAACAGAAAGCTCAGCCTCGGTAAGAGAAGATCATTGGAAATTGTTACTTTTTTCACACTGTTTGACGATGAGTTGGCTATAGGTACGGCTAGTTTTGTTAGTTTGTTGAGCTTCTGAGTATTTATAACATTGAAATATTCTCTGTTGAGTTCATATATATGTCTACGGATAATAGCGGCTTCGGTTAGTTCACACGAAACACATAGTTGCTTGCGTAGATTATGCATGCCTTTAGACTTTAAATCTCGTTGTTTATTAAAGGTTATTAGGGTTGAGCGAACAAGAGATTTGGAACAGTTATAGAGTTTATTGGTTGCTTGACGATTATGGGAGAAGTTGTTGAGATTTAGAAAATGGAGTTTAAATCTCAAAGGTAGAATATTATTACAGAGGCATTT
>NW_013667480.1:93760-106417 GCF_000517525.1 Limulus polyphemus
TATATAATGGGTAAAGTTTAGTATACTCTAATCCTTTATAGTGATGGCACACGATGAGACATACATTTGGCATGTGATGCTGTTTGAATACGAGAAGGGAAACAATGCCTCTGTAGTCAGAAAGAATATCAAAGAAGCTTATGGAAATGTACTGAATGTTCGTAAGTGTCAACGATGTTTCAGGTAATTTCGTTCAGGTGACTTTAGCCTTAAAAACTGTGATGGCAGAGACCGACATGTTGGAATTGATATTGGTGCTCTGAAATGGCCCAGAAATTGTGTGTCTCTCATGAAACAATACGCAAATATCTGAGGAATAAAGAAAGTGTTTGGGTGACTCACGAACTCTCCGATGATCATCGTTTCCAACATGTGAACGTTGCTTCGTCTCTTCTGCCGCGTAATGCACGTGAAACATTTTTGGACAGAATTGACACCGGTGATTAAAAATGGATTCTCTATGCGAATATTAAACGCGTTTGACGCAACACAAGATTATGGAGTTGGGTTGGGAAGTTCTCCCCCACCCACCATATTCTCCAGATATGGCACCATCGGATTACCATCTTTTTCGTTCGCTGCAACACCATCTTAATGGGAAAACGTATGCAAATCTGGAAGGTGTTCAAGAGGACATCGACATATTTTTTGTTTCAAGACCAAGTGATTTCTTTAATCAGGGTATTAACAACCTGATTGTAAGATGGAAAAGCATCATCGATAAGAATGGGAACTTTCATTTGTTAAATGTTTTGTTTTGATATATAAGTTGTTCGGGTTTTTTCATCTAAGAAAAGCGAAATTAATTTCTTGACGACCTAATAGTTTGAGGCAAGTCTTGAAAGTATCCGGATAGAAAGGCTGAAGAAACATTATGATATTTCTGCGGAGAGTTGTATATAAGTTCTTTACGTTCGGCATATGCGGCGAGTTTTGTTTAGAAAACACACAGTGGAAAAGATCGCAAGATGTGGAAAAATAATGAAAAAAGTGTACAAAACTAGTAAAACACACGTCTATTACAAAAACTTTATAATTATTTGCAACGTTTCGGGCAGAAGACCTTCGTCAAGCAGCTTAAGCCGTGTGTTTTACCAATTTTGAAAATGTTTTTTTGCATACATAATATCGAGTTTGGTTCCCTAAAGACACCGATTGTATAGTGTACAAAGCATTGCGTATCTACATGCTACAGTCACCTGTATCTATTAGTGGCATGTAATTCCTGTTTCACTCCGTACTTAAGCTTTTTAAATGAACACCAGATATTTGTAAAAACGCTAATTTCAAGGGATAATGATAACATGTTTACACTAGAATTATGATGTTTTTTTAGCTGTAAAATATGGAAGAAGTAAATCGACTTTTCAACACCCCTACAACCTTCACAGTACCTTATTTAGTATTCTACATAAGGTTTGGGTATAATATATCAAGCTGTTTTTGTTGTAGGCTGGGAAGAGAAAATAATAATAAGAAGAATTACAAGCGGGCCGTTTTGAGCGGATTTTATTTTCCTTCTAAGTCTAACATGCGTACATTTGTTGTGCATTTTCATATTTGTACAGCCTTAGTAATCAACAGTAAAGGTTTTAAAGTATTGCTTAAACTGAATCTTTACTGTGTAAGGTGCTTTTTGCCCGATTGTTTTGTTAGGATTTTATGCAACTCCTAGCGATCGCTATTATGAACCACCATGTGATTGACAAAGTAATGTACCGACAATGTGCATGTGTATGTTACATATACACTGTCAAACACCATGTAATTGACAAAGTAATGCACCGACAATGTACATGTGTGTGTTACATATACACTATCAAACACCATGTAATTGACAAAGTAATGCACCGACAATGTACATCTGTGTGTTACATATACACTATCAAACACCATGTAATTGACAAAGTAATGCACCGACAATGTACATCTGTATGTTACATATACACTATTAAACACCATGTAATTGACAAAGTAATGCACCGACAATGTGCATGTGTATGTTACATATACACTATCAAACACCATGTGATTGACAAAGTAATGTACATGTGTGTGTTACATATACACTATTAAACACCATGTGATTGACAAAGTAATGCACCGACAATGTGCATGTGTATGTTACATATACACTATTAAACACCATGTAATTGACAAAGTAATGTACCGACAAGCGATTTGGTGCACAAACAGTTTAGAAAACCGTGTTTAGAAAGATGGAGTTCATGCGGACCTCCATTGGTAAACACATGGTCAATATGCGGACCTCCATTGGTAAACACATGGTCAATATGCGGACCTCCATTGGTAAACACATGGTCAATAGCTTTTAACCGAAACGTTGACGTGATATTTTTAACTTGTTCACAGAAGCTGTCCAACTAAAGATTTGTGCTTACTATCTGCTGTTATTAGATATCCCGTATTAATACTATCTATCTTTCGTTGAATTGTATTGAGTTTTATTTAGTCCTTGAAATTACCGATTTCAGACGATTTCCAGCCTGTTCATGCTATGTGTGTAAAATAAAAAGTAAAAGAAAAGGCTGTCAGTTATAGATAATTTGGTGTTCGTGACATATGACTGCATTTCCTTAGAATAGACTCAGTAAATGCCACTAAAGTGTTTAAATGTAAAAGTTGTTATATGATGTGGGCGAGTTATATGGTTTGAGGGAACAAAAATTTGCAAAATCCTTAATATATATATATATATAACTTAATATATAACTGTCAATTTTATACCAAGAGTGAGCATAGTTTTGATGTGTAAAGTTAAGTTTCTGAAAATTGGTTGGGCCAACTTAGTTTATTCTATTGGACTATACAATGTACACGTTCATAAAATCCAACAGACTCTACTATAGATATTTCATCAGTATTCTCAGTCCCCCCGCTGGGACAGCGGTAAGTCTATGGATTTACAACGCTAAAATCAGGCGTTTGACTCCCCTCGGTGGACTTGGTAAATAGCCAGATGTGGCTTTGCTATAAGAAAAAACAAAACAGTATTCTAAAGAAACGCCATATAAAATAAATTATGAATTTAAAAAATAGTTGAAGTTACATTTTCATGTGTAGATAGTCGATGTTAAAATTTGTAATTTATTACGAAAAGTTATTAATCATTTTCCTTTTAAAAATCTCAAAATTGACTACAAATAAACAAATAAGATAAACTTGACACAGAAATACAGCAAAGACTATTTTTAAGTAGCTCAAGTCTAGCTGTGTTCGTATACACTAAACGTAAAACTAAAGCATAGATTTAAAGCATTACAGTTTGGTCAGTTCTTATTCTAGAGCAACAGTTGCATTATTTGTGTGTTTGCTCTTAATCACAAATCTACACAATGAGTTAACTGTGCTATGCCACCTGAGTTATCAAAACACGATTTTTATCGTTAAAAGACCCCAGACTTACCGCTGAGCTACGAGGGAGCGCTACATGATGAGTAAATGTTCTCATGCTCATGTTATAATGATTTCTGAATAACTTTTGATTGGTTGAGTTTACGTGCATAAATCCTGGAACAATTGTATTATAGTTTACCTCGTCGCCACTGATGTAGCATATTATATTACTATTATATTATTATACACTTACTTTGACTTTCACTTGGATGTTGTTACTAATAGTTAATACAAACCTGAAACACCCGTACAATTAACACTACATATACAAACATTTGTCAAATAATTTAACTTTTCAGCTATTACTGTGTACTATGTGTATTGATTAACTCCCCATATTGGTAATTGAAGATAACGTACATCTATATACAGAAAAAATGGCACTATAACTGTTAAAGCATTTGCAGTAAACAAATATTGAAAACTGTACCGAAGGATTATGTTCACAAACTCCACCAGTCAGAGCTGTTTCCTTGCAGGTGAAACAGTCTACCAATGGGAAAAGACCACGAACCATAGATAGTCGTGAGCTTGTCTAATCTAGGAGGTAATTCTGCAAGAGCGACGGTGGATCACAAGGAAAGTTGGCGTTGAACAGAGCTTTAGAATGTGCTGCTGAGAGTAAGTGGCCACTCTGTTAATGAACGAAACTTGGCGTTGAACAGAGCTTTAGAATGAGCTTTAAACAGAGCTTTAGAATAAGCTGCTGAGATCAAGTGGCCACTCTGTTAATGAAGGAAACTTGGCGTTGAACAGAGCTTTAGAATGAGCTGCTGAGAGCAAGTGGCCACTCTGTTAATGAAGGAAACTTGGCGTTGAACAGAGCTTTAGAATGAGCTGCTGAGAGCAAGTGGCCACTCTGTTAATGAAGGAAACTTGGCGTTGAACAGAGCTTTAGAATGAGCTGCTGAGAACAAGTGGCCACTGTTAATGAAGGAAACTTGGCGTTGAACAGAGCTTTAGAATGAGCTGCTGAGAACAAGTGGCCACTCTGTTAATCAAAGAAACTTGACGTTGAACAGAACTTTAGAATGAGCTGCTGAGAGCAAGTGGCCACTCTGTTAAACCTGGACCGGGGAACGACTACTCATCTGAGATTTGGACTCCAAGGGTACATCTACTATTCCATACCCATGACATTAACAGAATCTCAGCTAAGCATTGGACCAAGAACCCACAAAAGAAAGGCTTTGGTCAATATCACAGGTTCCTGTGAGTGAAGCCAAATAGATTTTGCCTCCAATGTTAAAGTGCAACAAAGGAAGATTTTAAACATTTTCTGAATTGTTTCAGGCAAGGAACTACTTGAAATGGGCAGATCAATTCCCAAGTTTAGACGATCCAGCCCATGATTTCATTGAACATTTGGACAGGGTATAAGAACAAGGCTGAAATGCAACCATAGCCAGGTTGCACTGAAAATTTAACCCAGTGAAGAATCAACTGAGCCATCGGGCCAAGTTTAGTACTCAAAAGAAGGACACTGCCAAGAGTCTGGTCACTTACGAAGATGGTATGCACTACCTGCATGGCAAAGCTAGCTTTGCAATTACTTCAGCAAATCACAAACACATACGTGTGGGTAACTATACTGAGGGACTTCCTAGTGAGACAATGAGGTACCCCCTGGGTTTGAGGGATATTCTACCCTAAAAGAAGCAGTTTCCACCATGACCAGGTACGAACTGGTAACTTCGAACCAAATGTATGAAGAGGAAGAAGTCAACAGTGACAACTGTTCTGATTACACTTCGGAAGGACCATCCCACTCAGGCATCTCCACACTATCAAGCTCGAGCCATGCTGAGGGTTGACCAGCCACCCACACATCCCGAAAACTACACTGGTTTCTAGTGAACAAGTAGAGCTATCTCGACTCTCCCATGGTTTACATTCCACAGCTTATGCTAATGATACATCTGTCTAAACGCTATTCAAGATTAGAGAATTAAAGCATCTGCTTTGCTTGTGGTATGTGAACTGATCATACTTTGCAATGCAACAAAGTAGGTTATGCTGTTAGTTCTACCCGATGGCCCAAGAAAATGTTAAATTACTTTCAACTTAAACTGTATACTTGATCTGTTGACAATTGAAATGCAGTAAGCCAATCTGAACTTAAACATATATGAACTATTGTAATCACAAAAAACATTGTACTTAATTGTTTTTAACTTGTAAAATATTTATTACGAAGAAATACGCACGTATATATAAAAGGGTCATGCAACGTTTCGACCTTCTGCTTAGGTCATCATCAGTCAAGATAAAATAGAGATAATTTGACACATTCGAGAATAAGTTTAAAATGATGTTATAATTGGGTGAAGAGAGATCAACAATAAAATTGCCAGTAGTAAACATTTCGGCATACAGTTGTATCTTTTCTAATCGCTGTTCAAATTTCTAGATTGTTATATACGTATATTCAGAGCCAAAAAATGGGCGGGAGGCCAAAAATATACAATGCGTTCAACGAATTATATCCTTGTGGATCGCGACATGGCATAATGTATGGCCTCCCAAAGGTCCATAAACAGAATCATCCATTACGCCATATACTTCTGCAGTCAGAACGCACAGTTTTAAAGCAGTCAAATTCCTTGTACCTATTCTTAAACCATAAACATTTAATGAATTTATTGTCCTGGACTAGTTTTCACTTATTACAGAGTTAAAAGATATACATCATCCCAATGAATGTTTTATGTCTAGTTTTGATATAAGTTCTTTATTCACAAACATTCTATTGGATGAGACCATTGACATTTGTTTGGAAAAACTCTTTCAAAAGGAGTTTCTTGTTTATGGCTGAACTAAGGAACAACTCAAATATTTAATTATACATTGCGTATAGAACAACCATTTTGTATTTAATGGAAAACTATATAACCAAATTGGTGGAGTGGCTATAGGATCTCCACTAGGACCAACTGTAGCTAACATTTTTCTGAGCCAACATGAACAATCTTGGTTCAACAATTGCCCATAGAAATTCAAACCAATATTTTACAAACACTACGTTGATGACTTTTGTCAATTTTCGATCAAAGGATGAAGTTCAACAGTTTCTTGAGTATTTAAACTCACAACATTCATCTATACAGTCAACCTAAGAAATTGAAGAAAATAATGCTTTGCCTTTTCTAGATGTGCTAATTACTCGAGATGCTCAAAGTTTTTAACGTCAGTATATCGAAAGAAAACGTTCACGGGACAGCTTACCCAATTTGATAGATTCATTCAACCTAATAACATGTCTACTGACTCGAGCCTTTAAAATATATTCAACTTATTTCATATTACACCCTGAGAAATATTATTGTCTAATGTATACCCTAGAAAACTGTTTGAAAACTAACCAGGATATTTCTTAACAAAAGATTTAAACTCCCATAAAAATGTTCACAGTTGATAAATGCCCAGTTTCATTGACCATCCCTTACCTAGGTGAACAGTGTCATACTTGCTAAACAAGTTAGATCTTTAATAAGGAAGTTCTACCCACAGGTCAAACTTAACATCATTTTCAAAACCATCATTTAGGTTGAAACATCTCTTTAACAAAAAGGATCATCTATATCTCTTCGTTCCTGGATTGTATATAAATACACATGTGGTGACTGTAAGGCCACCTATATCGGGAAAAATAAACTACATTTTACCGTTCGCATCCATATGGGAGTATCACTGAGGTCCTTTTAAGTCCATCCATTTCGGCGTTCCGGAACCACACACGCACATGAAACTTGACGTCCGATAACTAACTCAGGATTCACCATTCTTTGTAATGATAATTCCGACCTTGAAGTGTAAATCAAAGAAAGTTGATCCATAAAACAAATGTCTCCTGTTTTAAATACAGCACAGTCCTCCTATAGACTAAATTTCTTTTAAAGCAACTTATACAATAAAAAAAGGAATTTATAACAAACCACTTTATAAATAGGATGTTTATAAAATAATATATATAATAAAAACAAAACAAAAAATGTAAAGGTTTTTAATCTTATTTCTTCGTCCTCACAGATACTGTTTGTAAATATTCATAGTACTGTTGTTAATTTTATTATTGTTTTCGCTTCACCCATTCTATAATGTGTCCAATTACCGTTATTTTATCTTGCCTGATGATGACCTAAGTAGAAGGTCGAAACGTTGCATGGTACTTTTTTATATATACGTGAGTATTTCTCCGTAATAAACAGTTTACAGGTTTTAAACATATATATATATATTTTACATTGCAACGTTTCTATGATCCTTGATTTAATAAATATAATTAAACATATGGGACATTATTTACACATTACCTCTTTATTTCTTATCTCCACCGAGAGCTTTTAGCACAACCTACACTTTTGAGGTGTTTTACATTTTGCTGTTTATTTATTTTCGCGCAAAGCTACAGGACGGTTATCTGCGCATATTGGTCCATAATTTGTAATATATAAGACTGCTACTCTTATTTAACCAGATAGAGAGATTTGACCCTTACTCTTATAGTACATCCGAGACCCCAAAGTGCGAAGCAAGTTTTTGCGGCAACAGGACCTGGACTCTAGAATTCACGTTCCGGGCATGCTAATCACTTGGCCACGTCCGGGCCTTGCTGCTTACGAAACGTGATTTTTATTGCGAATTTTTAAGTGAAATCAAATACGAAATTATAAACTACAAAACACTGCTCATCTGAGAGTAAAGTTTTGTTGTTTCCCAGAGAGTAAAAATACACTGTAAGCATTTTGGAAACGTATCCGTGTATTAGCGACGAGTTGGGTTGTGTGCTAATTATAGCAAAGATTTTCTCTGCTTAAAGAGAAGGTTTTCATATAATAATTCCAGAAGTCAAACAGTCTTTTACAGATGTATATGAAATCTAGTAAACTCAGTAGGTGTCTTTCAAGTTTTGAGAAACACTGACGTGCGGTGGATTAAATGTCTAGGTAGGCATCACTGTTAGGCCACATCATTTAAAACACGTTGTTCTATTTAAAATGCAAATATTGTAAACTAGTAGCGTTCTGTGGTACTGGTTTATGCCTATATTCGTTTAAATAATTAAGAATTTCGATGAGCAGTAGGAACATCACTGGTTTATGCCTATATTCGTTTAAATAATTAAGAATTTCGATGAGCAGTAGGAACATCACTGGTTTATGCCTATATTCGTTTAGATAATTAAGAATTTCGATGAGCAGTAGGAACATCACTGGTTTATGCCTATATTCGTTTAAATAATTAAGAATTTCGATGAGCAGTAGGAACATCACATGGAATATAATATAATAAAAGCTAAAAGTAATAGCTACACGAAATGAAAAAATATCCATTAAACAAAATATTCCATACAGAAATATTTAACATTTAAGAATTTTTTTATAAACTTCTTGCTTATAATATTATAAATATTAGTGAACTAATGTGAAATTAAAATTACTTTATATTTCCTTTTCATCTTTCTGGAAGCTAATTTTGGAACATACAACTGGATTAAGGTTGTTGTAAAATTGCTAGACCTTGGAAGAAGATATATGGTATCCAACTCGAAGAAAAAGTAAACAGTATTCAGGCCCGTAGGAAGAATGTTTGAAAGCGGGTCCTAATCTGTGAGATCAAAAGTCAACACATATTGTGCAAAGCACAATCAGCATGCAAAACATGCTAATGCTACGGGTGGTCTGGGAGCATCCCCATGAAAAATAGCAAAAAATAGGTACTATGAGATTAAATCTGGAAGCAATTATGAAGAAATATAGCTTAAAGAATTGTGTGGCTCTCCACATAAAATCCACAAACTGTGATTGTGAGTTTAACAATAAAGAACGTATACTGGCGAGGTTTAAAGTAAAATTATCAGAGACTGTATTGTAATAACAGAACAGAGAAGAATACTTCGTCTCGTCAATTGTGTTGTATCTAAAGTAATTGAACCAGCCTGTGTGGACTTTGACAAAAAGAAACAATTAATTTATGCTCTGGATACAGCTGTTATATACAGCAGTGTAACAAACATGTGTATATTCATTTGACTTGTTTTTAATATATTATTTTAAAACAAATGGACTGTATTGCTACTACTATATTGTTGAAATTTATCGCCAACAAGTCACAGACACCTACTGTAAAGAATCCAGCCTACTAAATTTGATAATACCAATACGGCTAGAAAAATACTAATGCTTCATCAGAAGAATGTAGTTCATGTAGAAAACGTTAAATAACATAAACATCTGCGCTATAATTATATAAGCATTTTTTTACGTCATAAAAAGAGAGGATTCGTCCGACCCTCCTCCTCCCTCCGCGTACGTACGTGGTGTTATATCCACCTAAAACAAACTACCACAATGATATTTCCGTGCAATATCGTTATTTTCAGTTTCAAAACATCAGTACATGTGTTTGCATTTAGTAATACTAAAAGACAGTTTCTGAACAAAATATTGATCCTAAATTTAAGTTAAGGTTCTTAAACATACCACAAATAAGTTTTGCGTCCACTAATAAAACGTTTACTGCTGGTTATACATAGTATAATATCTTTCAGGTTTTTATTGTGAAAAGATATTACATACGAGCAGGAGGAATAAAATATCCACCATATCATGGCATTCACTACCGTCTGATACGTAGCAAAAACTGTAAGATAAAGGGACTTGTTTGAAATTCATTGAAATGATCTCTTTATCTTTATGGAGTAGAACTGACGGTTGATGTTGTAAATTACCTTAAATGGAGTGGATTTTTGCACCTACAGGATAATAATGCTTAAATTAGACAAGTGACTGAACATAACACAGAACTGCAGTCTTTATGCGGGCTATACTATGTATATAACTTTTCTAATTTATAACATTGGGTCTGTAGGATCCATCAAGTAAAGCAGGCCAATATACAAAACAAATAGACGATACATTTTGTCAGTCAATATTATCTTACACAAATTATCTCATGTAGTTTGGTAAAAAAAACTCCTTGAACTGTTTATAAAGTAGATCACTGTTGTGATGAGTTTGAAAGTCTCAGAAGTACATTATATGTTTTTAATTTATCTGAACACAAAAAATTCTCAATATATTTAGAAACTCATAATACCACGACGTTCGCTTTGTAACTTATACTGTATCAACTGATTATGACAACTTTCATAGTACTACCAGTTAAGTTGTTCAATCCCATTGTATTATCTGTTGAACACTACAACTTCTATAGTACTACCAGTTAAGTTGTTCAATCCCATTGTATTATCTGTTGAACACTACAACTTCTATAGTACTACCAGTTAAGTTGTTCAATCCATTGTATTATCTGTTGAACACTACAACTTCTATAGTACTACCAGTTAAGTTGTTCAATCCCATTGTATTATCTGTTGAACACTACAACTTCTATAGTACTACCAGTTAAGTTGTTCAATCCCATTGTATTATCGGTTGAACACTACAACTTCTATAGTACTACCAGTTAAGTTTTTTAATCCCGTTGTATTATCTGTTGAGCACTACAACTTCTATAGTACTACCAGTTGAGCAATTCAACTTCTATAGTAACTATAGTAAGCTAAACTGACACTATATGTGTATATAAAAGTTTTTTTTAGTTTAGGCTTTCTCTATTTTCTCATTAGTTTGTTGGTTCTGGTCAGGACTGGATTAGCCATTAAGCAAAATAAGTGCGTGCTTAGGGCCCCATAGAGTTTTTTACTGTGCCGGATTTACCATGGTGCAGCTGAACTAGGGCCACACAAAAAGGGGCCCTCACAATAAATGAAAAAAAACAAACATATGTATACATGTACAACAAGAATATTATTATTAATAATAAAATATTACTATTAATATTATTATAGTATTGAAGAGGTTAATGATATATTTTAAACTTGGGAATACAATAAAATTCTAATTTGGCAACTGCAACACGGAGCAACCTCAATGGCTCGCTCTGCCACGAGTTAGTGATAGTTGTGCAGCAGTCACTGCCAGTAGAGGTATGTGATGGTCTGTGTCTTGATATAGCCATTGAGTGCTGTAATCTACAGTTTACATTGCTTAGGCAAAGCAGTCATGAGTAACACTGATCGTCATAAAACACCTAGAAAATTCAAAATATATATACATTATTACCATTCTTATATGTATGCCATTTTGTTCGCTTACTGTGTTTTGGTTAGCATTTTGAACCAAGAAATTGGTCTATTTTAACGTGTGGTATGACCTGAAGTAACAAGTAAGTTCCTGAATTTCTAATTAAATGAATTACTTTATATTAACAAAAATGAACAGGTAGATATTTTAACTATATAAACATATTGCGTTACTAAATAAAAGAGCAGTGAAAATTAGTTAACTAGAACGTGGTACAACTGTGAGTTAGCCTAGGCCTAGTTGTTACAATAAATTAGATTAAACCAAAATGGTCTAATTTAAGTTATTTTATAAATTATAATGTGTTGTAATACATGTTCTCAAATGAAAATATAGGTAACTTAGCCTATGCTATATTGTTCTTAAAGCAGGTACAGGTAGATAAGATTTAGTGAATTTCCAAAGTCAATTCATTGAGTTCCAAATTATCCATATACTTAGAGTTCAAACTTCAGTATGTTTGACGGTCTTACTAACGTTTTTTTTTTGCAAGAATTTCAATGTTTCTCTAATCATTTAAAATATATATGATCCTTATTTTTTGCGTTTCTTTTATTTTTACTTCTGTATTTTTCAGACCCCAAGATGAAACGTGTTCAATTAAGTGATGCACAAAAGAGAAAACTGGTAAAAAGAACCAACAAAATGCTTTGGATTTAGTGGCCAAGACTGGAAAGCTGACTAATTTTTTCACATAAGTTACACAACATGATCTTCCGGATCAAAACCAATCTCCGTCATCAGAAGTGAATACTACTACGGTTAGTACTACCACTTTGTTCACTTCAAGGTCAGAATATCATGATGAAATTGAGGTCAATGAGGTGTCACAGGCTGGTTCAACAAGCACATATCTCACTACTGATCTCACTTTGCCTGTGAATTCTCTTGATATCTCGACTACAAATGTTGATACAAGTTGCTTTACAAGACAGTCTGAAGTTGAAATAATTGCTGAAAATGAAAGTCTACTGGATCATGGTGAAATGATTCAGTCTGCAAAAAGATGAAGTAAATAAAGCAAAAGAACCAGGATTGTGACTCGATTTCTCTGTTGACGATGTGGCTTATTAGATTACTTGTGGACCCAGTG
>NW_013667480.1:107350-112540 GCF_000517525.1 Limulus polyphemus
GGAAATCCTTCTTACCTGTCCAAAACCACCTGTGAGGAACTCATTAAACTGATGGCTCAAAAGGTCCATGCGCTCATTGTTGACGAAGTAAATTCTCCTGGTTATATTAGCTTGTCAGTTGGCTCGACACCAGATCTGTCACATATAGAACAGTTAAGTGTTGTACTTCGATACTTAAAAGATGGCAGCCTATTGAACGCTTTTTAACATTTCTGGAATTAAAAAGCCATACTGGTGGGGAAATGACAAACCAGGTGTTGCAGTACTTACGTGAAGTTTGCAAACTAAATTTTTCAAAATGTAGGGGGTCAGTCCTACGACAACGCTGCTAAAATGTCTGGGTGTTATAAGGGGATGCAGCAAAAAATTTTAGAAGAATATAAGTTTGCCATATATGTGCCCTGTGTAGCCCATTCACTAAATCTGGTAGGCCGAAGTGCTGTTGACTGCTGTCAAGTGGCAGTTAATTTCTTCTCTACAGTGTAAATGCTATATACATTTTTTCAGCCTCAACCAGCCGGTGAAAAATTCTTAAAGTTTGTCTTGGAACTTAAATTGTATTAAAATCCCTCTCTGATACCAGATGGGAGGCACGTGCTATGGCAACAGCAGCAATTCTGAAGTCTTTCTTTAAGATTTTGAAAGCTTTAGAATGTCTGGCGGAAGACCAGTCACAAAAGGGAGACACTAGAAGAGAAGCAGACAATATTGCAAATAAGATGCAAGAGCTAGAATTTGTTTTTATGTTGAGCCTTTGGGATGAGATTTTGCAAAAGTTTCATAGAGCAAGTCAAGTTCTGCAAAATAAGGATGTGAACTTAAAAACATGCGCAGATCTGTATTTGTCATTAGCTGACCAACTGCACTCTTCAAGAGACGAATTTAAAAAAATTGAAGCAGTTGCAAAGGAAATACTACCAGATGTTGATTACAATGCAGCTCAAACTCGCAAACGTATCAGAAAGAAGGTACCCAATGACGGAGATGCACCAGAAGTAAGTCTGAATGCCAGAGATAAATTTCGTATCACCACTTTCTACACAATTGTTGACAAACTAGAAACTCAGATGAGAAGGAGAGGTGTAAAAAGAAATAACAGACATATTTTCTTGTCCAAGTGATGTGCCAAATAATGTCACTTCATCATCTAATCAAACGGAAAGGTACTCTCAGTGTTGTCAAAAGCTAACTGATGCTTACCCAGATGACTTGAACACTAATTTCTCTGCTGAGCTTCAGAAATTTCACTCATATGTGTGCCATAAGCGCAGTGCGACAAAAATTGTAAAAACTAGATTCAGTCATAATTGTAGAAGACAATATTGAGTGTGTGTTTCCAAATGTAGAGATTGGCTTGCGTATATTTTTAACATTAATGGTCACAAACTGCACAGCTGAGCGTTAATTTTCTCAGTTGAAGCATATTAAAAATCCCAACAGAACAACTATGCGACAAGACAGGCTGGATGCCTTGTCTCTGCTAAGTATAGAAGCAGATTTGTTATGCCAGATTAGTTTTGAGGACTTGATCAAAGACTTTGCAATTAAAAAAGTAGGCGAAAACTTTTTAAAATATAAATAAAGCTATAAGTAGGCAACAATAAGCATTATTTTGCATCTTTTGATCCATGTATGTTGAAATGCTGTGTATCTTCGAGGTTAAAAAGCAATGGAGTAAAGGATGTTTTGTTCGTATAAATAATGATATTTCCTCATTAGAATTTTCTTTTTCAAAAATTGACCACCAACATCGATTTATGTAGAAAGAATCGTTTTAAATAAACTTTTGTATTTGTATTTTCCCTTATAACAGTTTTTTGAAAAATGAATAAAAAAATTTTGAAAATTTGTATTTTTTCCTATTGCCCTAGTTGTAAATAAATAATTTGCTTATATTGCTTACTGCTATTTAGTGTTAAATAAATAAAATTAAAAAACAGGTTATATTTAATATAGTTATGTGGTTTGGCCTGGAAGAAAACTAAATTTTTAATCTATTATTTCACATTCAGCACTTATTGAGTCTTAATGTCTTGTCAGTTAGACAATGGAAGGGTCGAGGGAGAACCATTGTTAGGCTGTGCTTAGGGCATCAGTTGGCCTTAATCTGGCCCTGGTTCTGGTGTTCACCTGAGTTGGCTTTGTGGGATTTCTGATAGGATAGTCATGTACGAAGGTACGTTTACTTGCAGTGATTGGTCATTAAAGTTATACTGCTTTCACGTCAATTTTGGCAGTTTCTGGTGATTAACGTGACGACGACGAAGCAGCTTGTGCTTTTGTTATATTTTTCTTCTTCTTTTCTATAGTATATTTGTCTAAGTTTACCGTTCATCTTTAGTTCCTGTCGTTTTCAATCATCTTTTTTAATTTTGTTCAAAGTATTCTTCTACTTGGGACTTCATTTCTACGTGTTTTCCTTTAGTCTTTTATGTCTAAAATAGTAAAATATAGTATATTTTATGTGGAACCACATGATGCTAGTTTTCTCTTATTCACTTGCATTAAATTTAATTCATCTAGCTACACTCTTGGAGTCTCTTGCTTTTGAATCGTCTCATCTGTTTGCTAATCTATATACATAAAACACAAAAATATGTGTGTCTGTCTGTTTGTCCGTTATCTATCAATTCCTAAGTTGCTGGGCCAATCTCAACTAAACTTTGTGGGATGATAGTTTGGAACAAGGAGCACCCCACCCACCCCTATTATTGCTGTTATTGAGCATCTATTATCTTTGACGTAAGTTAACATTAACTACATTCATATGTGGCGCCACGTTCTTATACAAAACATTCAATTTTTATAACACTGGTCTTATATAAAACGTCTTATATATCTCAGAGAGTGCGCTAGCACTCTGTATGGAGGAATGCAATGAAAACATCGACACCACTATTGCAGTAATCCATAAACTCGGCTGAAGTTTCTACTCCAACAGCCACCACTTTCTACTTTAACCGGTGACCTTTCAACTTCAGTTCGTAAGATACTTCTACAGCCAATGACCATCAATTAATTAATCACGTGAAATACTGTGGAAGGGCATTAAGAGTAGGGTGCTGAAAGCTGGTAACAGAAGGCACCCCTACCGCCACTACTTTGGTCGCTATGCTGCCTCTTAATACAAAGTTACCTAATATGTTATGTTATAAATAAATTGTGTGAAAGTTACGATTTTTGTGTTATTTATCATAGTATACTGTATCCACCCCACATTTTTTGTTCTTTGTCCGGGTACACCAGCTTGTTGTTAATAAAGCATCACAGTAATGTTCGATTCATGAGCGCTGCAGGAATTTCTATTTGTGTAAGAACGTGTTGTTACCTATAAATGTACTTAACGTTAACTTACGTCAAAGATAATAAATGCTCAATAACAGCTATAATGAGATGGATGGGGTTGTTAATTCCCCATTAACATGCCCCTTGTTCCAAACTATCATCTCACAAAATTTAGTTGAGATTGGCCCAGAAACGTAAGAGTATTTAGATAACAGAGAAACACACAGATTTTTGTGCTTCGAAACATATTTACAGATCTAGGAATCAACCAAAAAACTCAGGTGTGTCTAATTTAACTTCATTACTGTTTGTACTGGGAAATGTATATCTATTTACTTCCATAGCAACGAGTGCATGCTAATGATCACATGATATCAATAACCACTTGTTAATGAACAATATATCATAAATATCAATATTATTTCAAATAATGGAATCAGGGTGTGCGTGTGTTTTCCTTATAGCAAAGCCATATAGGGCTATTTGCTGTGTCCATAGAGGGGGAATCGAACCCTTAGCGTTGTAATCCGGAGACTTACCGCTGTCCCAGCAGAGGACAATGGAATCAGGAAAAAGAACCAGAAAGAAAAACTAACTCCAAAAAACATACAGCAACACAAAAATACCATTCAATATTAATAACAATATCGAGTAATAAACAACATTAATTTACTAACTGTATCGTTCATTAATTATCTCGTGACTCTCTCTCTTAGTGAAGCTTCTGGCAGGACGTTTATTCACATAATTTATTTACATAATCTTCTGCTATATTAATAATATCTGTACGTCACCGCTAGAGAAGCTGGTGTCAGTTTCACCATACATATTTACTCAAAATACAAATTATTAGCTAGAAGTTGAGTTAGCGTTTTAATGCAACAAAAATTCACAAATAAACTAAACGATAGAAGGAAATAATAAACTAAACGATAAACACAACCATAATCACAAAAAGAAAGTAACAGAATTTGCTATCTCACATATTCTTCTCTTTCTCTCTACAAGAAAACACGTTAACAACACATTATTTCTTACAAAGGCCCATTTTGAATGTCAATTCTTGTACTATTGAAAGCAATTCATAGAAATGAAAAATTCAATACCTAAAATGTAACACATCATTTATATGGAATAATATATTTAATATTTAAAATATAATACATAATTCGTGGGAACTAATAGATTAAAAAATGATAAAATGTTAAATACAAAACATGTAACCTATAATTCATAAGACGTAATATATTAAATGACTAAAATATAACATATAGACGGTAATTAAAAGGACTTTTATTCACATTTTCTCTGTCTGGACTTCCGTCATGTCATTGTACCTGATCTCATTTCCATGGGACGATAATGCTCCAGCGTGCATATATGGGCATTTTTACCTTCAACATAAAACTACAATGCAATTCGATTAACCAGTACTCTCTCTGACCCTCAACACGTCTACCTCACCCACTGGATACATTAAATTTACTGCAAAATATATTGGTGAAGAAAATTTTCCTTAGAACTCCCTCCAGAAAGTCGTACAGTGAATGCATCAATGTTTAAGAGCTGTGTTGGCAGCACTGGATAAACATACTCGCCAATATGTTGAGTAGAAACATCGCGAGAGCTACTTTTTTTACATCTCAGAAAGATAATGTTGCTGCAGGCACTCTCAGAGGCCGTTTCACTTGTACAAGTTATAACTTATCTTCTAAAATGTATGGCAATGAAATCTTAGTCCCTAATTTTTTGTTCATTATATCTTCTAAAACTAAAGCAAACTATGACTTTTTCAAAGATGTTAGTAATCTAGCCGTAACTTTATAATTCACTTTTTTAAGTCTTAATAAAAATGTTATTTTTAAACAAATTATTATTTTTACCTCTGAAACAAAAAGGAGATGG
>NW_013667480.1:113414-115090 GCF_000517525.1 Limulus polyphemus
AACAACTGTCTTTCAACATACCGGACGAACATACCTAATCAACCAACTGTCTTTCAACATACCGGACGAACATACCTAATCAACCAACTGTCTTTCGACATACCGGACGAACATACCTAATCAAACTGCAACTCCTTTGTACTAACTTGCACGACCCGAAGTGTAACTTGCTGAAACTTCGCTTTTCCACATATTTAAGGTATCGTAAACAAGTCAGGAATCCAACTAGGACTAATTTCACTTCTACTCTAACAGGTAACTTCTTTAACTGAGATCATGTAATCTTCTAGTCTAATTACTCTAGAGCTGATCTATACGGCTAAACAATCTATATGCAGCAGTCGTATTCGGTATCTCTTATTTTAAAAATTGTGTTTGTTGTTAAGCACAAAGCTACACAATGGGCAATTTGTGCTCTGCCCACCACGGGTTTCGAAACCCGGTTTCTAGCGTTGGAAGTCCGCGGACATAGCGCTGTTCCACTTGAGGGGGGGGGGGTTCTGAAAATTGACACCGACTTTCTTTGAAAGTCTTCACGAGACCTCTCTCAACTTTTAATCTTTAAATCATTGTTATGCAATCAACCTTCTTTATCTTCGAACTTATTAAAACATCCTTGATTAGTTAGTTTTATTTGACATCCACGAAGATTTCTGGCCAAATCTACGTCAATAAAAACCCTACTTCTACAAGACCTCTACTTATCAGACACAATTTACAAGAAATAATTAATAAATGTTTATTTAGGGAACCAGTACAAAGGCATTTAGGACTTTCAAGGGCTAAAATGGCTATATGGGCTTAGCTGTCCCTGGTTTTGAATTGATATATTAGAGGGAAAGCAGTTAATCAACAACATCCACCGTCAACGCTTCGGCTTCTCATATTTGACTGAACAATGGGTTTTGCGACAACGGGATGCAAACCATTAACCTTTAGATCCAAAGTACAGGTAGGGGAATGTATACTATTTACAAACAGATGATCTAAATAGAAAACATTCATCGCGTATTTCTCTTTCTTTTCTTGATCTTTCGATCTTATGCACAGGTGCGATTAAGAGGCAGACGGATCTGGGGCTAAGTTTTTCTACCGGCCCTATTGTGATCGCGACTAAAGATTAAGGTAAAAACTAAACATCGGTAAATGTTTTATTTTTGGTTACCATGGGAAAATAACAAGATTCGTATACAAATTTATGAGCAATATTAGCTGTTTCTGGACAAAAAAGTGGAGCTCTAACATAGACAAAATTTGCATTTGTACAACAAAGCATATAGAGAGAAAGAAAATACATCTATGTAAACTCAATAACTGACGCATTCACAAGCACACACATAAACAAACACATACCCACACTTAGATTACAGCAGTACTCACATAGTATGCTCAGCAGTAGTATCAGATCATGTCATCTGTACTTGGTTAAACTACTGTCCTCTTGGTTATTTTTTTATTGTAGCTAAAGTATTTATGATCTATTTGGTGTCAAATGATTCTAACAAGTCATTTTCTATGTACAAAAGTGCCAGTACATTTAGCCTGTCTTGGTACATTGGTGATCAAAATGTGCGCCTAATCTTTTTTTAGCATTGACAATTATCTTTCTCCCGATAATGGCTGGAGACGGCTTAAATGAGTAATGAAGAAAAACTTTAATATAAGTTTAACATGAC
>NW_013667480.1:115966-124999 GCF_000517525.1 Limulus polyphemus
GCCGTCTCCAGCCATTATTAGTCTCAAAGTGGGTTCCTCGTCATCGAATTTCTCCCGATAAATTATAAGAAAGTGTGGGAAAACTGATTTCAGAAATTGGTGCATATTATTCTCAGCATACTTTGTTCCTTGGGTTCTGACGAATCCTGCAGAGGGCGGGAAATTGGACAATTTCTTCCTCTGTGCACCCCCCCCCCCAGTGGCACAGCGGTATGTCTTCGGACTTACAACGCTAGAATCCGGGTTTCGATACCCGCGGTGGGCAAAGCACAGATAGCCCATTGTCTAGCTTTGTGCTTAATTACAAACAAACAAACAAATCCTCTGTGCAATTCTCCAAGTCCATAGGATGCGTACTAATCAGCATTTTGGTGGAATTGAGGAGAACTTCTGTAGGCATGGATTCTAAGTTTCAAAGAAACCCAAATTTGCAAATGACGTTTTCATATGATACTATTCTGTTGTCTACTGCTAGTAATAGTTTGTCAATTACTGTTAAGAAAGATGGAACTTTATATTGAGTAGAGGGTGAAAAATCACTGTCCTCAACATCCCTTTCACCCCATTGCGTATTTCTCTTACTTTTTTTGATCTTTCGACCTTATATGGCTAACATCCTGACATTTGTTTACCCTTTTCCTCATATTCAGGAAATGAATCTTGTAATTCCTTCATGAAGAGAGCTGAAAGATTTTAGTAGATGAGAAGCTGTACTGACATCCATTTGGGAGTTTTGTAATGAACGACTTGTCTTGTGAAACTTCTACAGATAATGCTCCATAATTCCGTCATTATACCTGTTTATAGTTGTTCCAATTGTAGAATAAGGCTTTTTGACTCTAAGTGCAGTTGAGGCTTTTCAAAGTAATTATCTGTAATGGAAGTAGGGACCTGTGTTATGACTTTGTACCCCATTTTTAAGACTCATATTGCATTTCAATGGGCATTCCATCTCGTATCTTATAACCTCAGGAACCCTAGTTTTTCAAGCACATTGTGTAGGAGCTTCCACAGGCGGGTTGAAGCTGAGAAAAATATATAAAGCTTCTACACAAGGGCAAAGAATAAACAAGCTTCACTAGAGCAGTCCACAGGTCATTGTTCAAACAAATTGAGCGAGTGAGTACAGCAGGGAACATAGTTTGTTAGGAGGTTGTTCTATTTGATTTAGGCTTGCATGTCAACATATTTGCCACTCATGTTGGATGCATTGTCTTAAAACTGCCCACGGCAATCTTGAATTATTATATCATTCTTTTCAAGGAAATTAATGAGAACTCTAGCAAGTTCTACTCCTGTGTTATTGCTTATCGGTAAAAAAATGTGGCAAATCTCTCTACAGAGCCATAATCTAGAACATATTTAAAGATTATTGTAGGTTAATCAGTGGGATATGTCTGGAATGGAATCAACAGACACTGAGTAATACTTGGATGTTTGGCTTTCTGAGCAGTGGTAATGAAGACTTCTTTGTGTAGGATATCTATGAATCCGCCATAAACAGTTGAGGATAAGTATGAAACATGACATTTTCCCATATTTGTGCATTTTTGAATGTGTTCAGCAAAAAATGTATCATACTCAGCCAATAGCTCCAGTTTCTTAAGTAATTGCCATTATGCAGTGAACCAACTACTTCATCGCTTCCTCTGAATGATATAAATTTTATGACAGAAATAATATGCTCTAGAACTTGGTGACAATACTTTTCCCCTGACTCCATCTGTTATATTAAAGTCTTGTCTTTTGGTTTTATGAGCAACAACTTTGATGCAGCAAACTTGTTTAGTGCCGACTAAAGTCCCTTGCAGCATGTTTCCAGTCAGAGTAACCATTTGTTACTACCGAAGAAGTTTTCATTGCTGTTGAAAATAGTTTTGAGGCTCAAGATAAAATACCAAAGAAATCATATAGTACCCTAACTGATGTCTAGGACATACACCACAACATAGTGTAAAATGAGGACAAAAAAGACTATACTGTTTTTTTTTTAAGTTTTGCTTGCACGCCTTTCCTTGAGGAAACTAAAGTAAAATTGTTCATGAAATACAAAGATTCCACTCTTAAAGTCTTCCAGTGGCTCAGCAGTAAGTCTGAGGGCTTACACCACTAAAATCCAAGTTTCTATACTCGTTGTGGACACAACACAGATAGACCATTGTGTAGCTTTGTGCTTAACAACAACAGAAAATCCACTCATAAAGTCTTGTAAAGTAATGGCTTCATCTACTGTCGATTGCAACTCATTCCGCAACCAAAGAATCTTGTAGAAAAATAAAACTGTATTAATTGGAACCTAACCTGTTTTTTCCAAATCTTAAAATTATGTCCTTTCGTCCTATTTTCTTAAAAATAGAGCACAAGGAAATCAGAGGTCTTTATTTTATTGATCCCTTTGATAATCTTGTAAACTTCGATAATATTACTTCTGATCCCCTTTTTCTCAGTTAAAAGATCTTAATCTATCCTACAAGATACCTCTTCGATGTCTGGAATGTTTTAATAGCCATCTTCTGAACCATTTTTCATACATCAATATTCTTAATATTCTTTCTTAAATAAAGAGACCAGAAATGTACACAGTGTAATATGCATCCATACGATGCATTTTTTATATTTGTTTCATTTCTCAGTATCTATGCAGTTTTTGCCCAACACGTTGTCTAGAAAGTTGTTAAGTTGATTTCGTTCTAGCGACTTTTGTTTCTTTATTGTTCTCTAGAGATAATATGTATTCTTTCCATGAGGATATTACTGTAACACTGAACAAAAATGTAGACGACAACAATATCATCCACTGGTATGTCAAATAATATCTCGAGGTTACGCCTCCATTAGAGGAAATTAACTTATCCTTATAAAACAACTCTTAGATAGTCTGGATTGTCCTAGTGGCCCTCCTCCGAATCCATTCTTTTCTTACATTAAAAGACCCAAAATGTAAGCAGCGTGATATACCATGCATTTAATACCTCATTATTTAAATATATAAAGTTAATTTTCTTCTTCTTTTCTGTATGTATTTAGTTTTTCACAACTAGAAAGTATAGAAAGTCATTAAGTAGACTTCATTCTATTTCATCTTTGTTTCTTTGTTGTTCTCTAGAGATAATACTTATTGTACTCGTGGTACGTATTTCTGTAATGCTGCACGTTGTGCAAAAATATAGACGACAACAGTATCCTTCACTGGTATGCCTAATGATAGTCTGCTACAGCCTCTCACATGTTAAATGATAATGACCAGTAACTTGGGTGTATCTGTCGTTTCCCGTTAAGTGAGAAATCTTAGGTTTAAACATTCTGGAATATAGCTTCATGGTATAAATACAGACTACACTGGATATCAAATATGTTGATTTCTAGAAAGACAACTTGAGGGAAGAAAATCTGTTAATCAACTCACGAAGCCACTGAATGGCAATTGTCTAGCATCCAGAAAGCAAGTGAAAAACTGTTTTTCGTCTTTGATTTAAATAAAGATTGTTTTAACTTGTACCATACATTATGCTTAGTCTCTTTATTTAAATTATAACACTGTCACTTTAGTTAAGTTCAGTATCATTTCGTAATTTATCCTGTGATTCTCCTTTTATAAAGCAGACATACCTAATACTCTTTGCGGAAAAACGCCTAACCTAAGAATACCACAACAGTATTCCAAGTGAGGCCTAATAGTGATTTGTATAAAAATATCATTACCTATTTTGACTTCTAATCAGTTTATCCATAAATACTTTCTAAAATGATTTAAGCTTTACTACTAACAACAAAGCACTGTTTGATGGCTTGAATGATTTGTCAATCATTATGATAAACTTATTTTCTTCAATCACGTTATTGAGTGAATTCCAATTCATATTAAACGTTAGTTCCAAGTTTTTGATAACATAAATGTATTACTTTGCACTTAAAGGTCATTTACCAAATGTTTGCCCAACTTGTCAAATTATCCAGGTTATTATATATTACCTCACCCTCCTGAATATCGCTATAAATGCTTTAATAATTAATTTCCTATCAATGCCATTAACGTAAATAAGAAAAACAAAAACAAAGGCCCAAACTCTGACCTCTGAAGTGTTTCTCTAGTAACAAGGAACTAGTTAGACTGGATTCTATTAATAATAACCTTTTGCTTTTTCTCATCCAATCACTCTTCAATCCAATTAACGAGTCTTTTCCAAACCTTTACTCCACTAATATGATTTTCTTAGTTAATTCTCCGAGTATCTTATCAAAAACTCTTTGAAAACCTAACTCCACCAAGTCCACACCCTTTACATCTCTATCATTCGCTTCCCATTACCAAAAACTTCTATATGTGGTACCTGCATATCATTGCCAATAAAAATGGGCAAGAGAATCGAACTATTAGACTACCAAAGAGTTGCAGGTGCTGGTTAATGCCTCTGTATATTATACTTTATGAATCACCACGCTTTCGAGAACGGTTTTTCAGATGATGAATTAATGACAAAAACTATAAAACCTCAATCATAAAGAGTAACTGTAGTCAGAAAACTAACGTGAGTGATTGAGTTCGCCAACCATTACGATATATATATAATATATATACGAAAATCAAAGTAACAAATGTGTCTGCAGAAGTAAATGTAACTAAACATTACCGAGAAAAGTTAATCAGAAACTTTCACGATGGCTACCATGGCCAAACAACAATTCATAAACTAATTATTACACCCACCAATATACAATGTATTAATAATGATTTTTGAAAACAAAAACTAGCGAAAATTGTAGTGTGGTCAGACGAATCATTATTTACTCTTTCCCATATGAAGGGTGTGTTTGTATGTGGAATTAGCCCAAAGATCCATGCAGACCTGATTCTTACCGTTAAAGGAGTTGGTGATCCCATTATGATCCTAGCAGCATGTTGTCGGCATGGTCCTAATCCATGCGCTTGGTTTTAAATCACTACATGGGGGATTATTGTAAATCATTTATTACTCAAGATGCACTTTTATTATCTAGATGGTACTGGATGATTCCAGGACAATTATGTATCCATAGGCAGCATTCACATTATTAAATAATATTTTATAAACTATGCTGATGTTCTCAGATAACTACCATGACCTGCACAATCCCATATTTCTTACAATTTAGGATTTAGGATTTTTACACAAATCCACACAAGGACTACCTGAACATAGGCATCTTTAATTTTAAACTGATAGAGTAGCGGGAAGGCAGCTAGCCAACAGCATCAACTGAAAACTCTTGAACTGATAGAGTAGCGGGAAGGCAGCTAGCCAACAGCACCAACTGAAAACTCTTGAGCTGATAGAGTAGCGAGAAGACAGCTAGCCAACAGCACCAACTGAAAACTCTTGAGCTGATAGAGTAGCGGGAAGGCAGCTAGCCAACAGCACCAACTGAAAACTCTTGAGCTGATAGAGTAGCGGGAAGACAGCTAGCCAACAGCACCAACTGAAAACTCTTGAGCTGATAGAGTAGCGGGAAGGCAGCTAGCCAACAGCACCAACTGAAACCTCTTGAACTGATAGAGTAGCGGGAAGGCAGCTAGCCAACAGCACCAACTGAAAACACTTGAGCTATTCTTGTATGCCTAAATAGTGGGATTTGACTGTCATTCTTATAATAAAACCATGGTTCCAAAGTGTAGAATGTATTTTTGTAGCAACGGGATGCGAACCATGAACATTCAGATTCACAGTCCAAGCATGCTAACCACTAGGCCATGCTCAATATAAATGTTAACATTTTCTACATTTTGTAGTCTATTCTCCAAGGCAGACTTTACATTCGTTTTCCACTAAACTATATTACATAGAGTATTAGTAGCAACATAATTGCACGTGCCATCAACATTCAAAGACCTTGCTGGTGCATTTCCACGTCGCATAGATGCGGTTTTGTTTATTTGTGATAGGCCTACACACGTTTTTTATCTAACTAATACTCCTTATTCTCTTATATTATCTACAATTCATATTCCCAAATGTTCCAATTCATAAAATGTTAAGTCTGGCCAAGATTGTGTTACTTACTATTGTGGGTTTCAGTCATGTTTTATGAAACAGTTGAATTTATACATTACATTGTGCATGAAGGGTTGCTTTGCGACTGTCACGTTGAGCAGAGCTGCCTACAAATACCTGTTATCCAAGTTTCTGTCTGTTTAGCAGCATAACGAAGGTGAATCATGAGAGTAGTTTAGCATGTTATTTCTTATAGTGAAAGAGCCAAGACTTGTAGAAGTATCGTCCTTGTTTTAGTTCCTACAATATTTAGCTTCCTGATTTGTGTATCTATTTTAATTAGTCAGCTTTTCAGTTTGTTTAAAAGTAAAGTGTGTTTCCTCTTATTTTTAATAAATACAGTTTCTTTCATTTACTTATATTTGCTGTTTACTTCGTATTTTTGGTAATTTTAGCCAGTTTGTTTTCAACTTAATTCACTAAAATGGAATAGTCCAAACATATTATGAGCCAGAGTTTCTATCTACCTTTGTCTTTTTGATAGACCGTATTTTTGTTCAGTTTTGCACCGTATCTTGTCTCTTTCATTCCACCTTCAATGTGTTGCAGCACTTGTTCTTCCAAATGCTAGACCTGAGATACGGTATGAACCTTGGAATGCCGCATAGACAGCATGAATGTAATTTATTTGACTTATTATATTATTAAGTCATCGGTGCACTCTAGTTTCATTTTTTTTTACTTGAAACACTGCTTAAAATTGACTTTCATAAAATGAAATTAAAAATGTTTAAATTAGTTGTCAGAGCAGAAGTATAATACTTCCTCATATATATCAGGCTATATCTACCGTCAAATTTCTTTTTCACTTACTTGATAAAAATAGCAAACGAAAAGTACTTCCAAAGTGATTTTCAAACAGTAATTGGTACAATTAATCAAGAGTTAATGCACTTCATATATAGATGTTCAAATCCAAGTCAAAATTACTTGTATGAGTTTTTGTTTTGTTTTATTTCCTTCTTTCAAAGCAGTATATACAAGTATTTATGAATATTCTATTAACGTTAGCCTTTTTGGAAATACCATTCTACTATAAGCTATGAGCCTGAAAATCGTGTACGGAGTAACAGTAGTGCTGAACACAGGGTAACATTAGAGTGCTATTCGTGTTCACTGGTATCCAGCAGGCTAGTATTAAGATCTGCATAAATAGAACACCCAAGAACTGTTTTACAGAAAGTAAAATAAATAAGAACAACAAACGAAAAGATTCGTGCACACATTTAAAAACTGAGACGGTATAACACTATTACTATTGTTTCTACATTTCTTTAATGACCTCTCTTGATGCTGAAGCTAGAATAATATAAAAACTACTGTACTTTGCAAAAAATGAAATAATTCTGCCTATGCCACACAAATAAAACAAACATAACTCTTTGGTAACTCATAATTCATGAGAATGGTAAGTGCTGTTAAACATATTCGAGGGGGAGATTAACCCCAAGGAGGGCAATGATAGATATGCATGGCAAATCAAGCATAAACTCAGACCCGTACGCAGAATGTTTGAAAGGGTTATAATTTATGAGATCAAAAGCCAACAAATATTGTGCGAAGTACAATCAGCATGCAGAGCATGCTAATGCTACTGGGGGGGAGGGGATCTGGAGACATGCCCCAGCATAAACTCAGACCCGTACGCAGAATGTTTGAAAGGGTTATAATTTATGAGATCAAAAGCCAAGAAATATTGTGCGAAGTACAATCAGCATGCAGAGCATGCTAATGCTACTGGGGGGGGAGGGGATCTGGAGACATGCCCCATAGAAAATGGATGCCTGAGTTTAAATCTTGGAGCAATTTTGCATGAAATATAGTTAAAACAATTACATCGCTGTTCACGTAAAATCCACAAACATTCAATGAAAAGTCAACAAATCAACATTCTGTTGTAACACTCACTGCATGGGGAGCTAGACTTAAATTAACATAAATATGTATGTTTTATTATAGTAAAGTACTGTATTATCTACACGTAGAGTAGTTATTAACTGTTAAATTATATTACTAATTTAAACAACTCTGTACAACAACAGTATATTGGCTATCATATACGTACATGTATGCACTACTGAAACAACATGTTAGCATGTCCCATTCTTCTGGGGTGCTTTTCCATAAATAATTTACAAACAATTTAAATGTAGATAGCAGTGTCATAATGTATTATGTATTAAAGCTAGAGCACTCAGTCTTTCTTCAGTTTGTGTATACCTCAGGTAATTATTCAACCAGCGGAGAGCAGATGCCGAACGTTCATGTGAACATGAACTTAGTGGCAGTATTTTTTACATCACAAAAATAGGGGATTCGGCTGAACCCCCTCTAACCCCCCCCCCTCCCTGCGTGCGTGTTCAAATTAATTTTTAGTAACCAAACTAAGTAACCAACTTAACTATACGCATCATTGGTCTCCATGATACGTACTCAAGGACAGACAAAAGAAATACTTTAAGAAAAAGACAAGAACAACCAGGTTAACTAGAATATACTAAAACAGAAAATGAAACAAACTGTATAAAGCTCAAGCCAGATAAAGCTTTAAAAGAAATTTCAAAATAAAGAAAAATTAATTTAAAATAAATTCAAATAATATAAAACTGTACAAACAGCTAAAATGAAAGCGCAGAATTCATGGTAACTTGAATCAAACTGAACAAATTGTAAAGTACGTTTGTTTGTTTGTAATTAAGCACAAAGCTAAACAATGGGCTATATGTGCTCTGCCGATCACGGGTATCGAAACCCGGTTTCTAGCGTTATAAGTCCGCAAGCTTACCTCTGTGCAACTGGGGGAGAATTATCAAGTAAGCTAAAATAAAGCATTCATTGACAAAAATAAACAAACTCAGTTGTAAGGACAAACTAAATTAGAATAGTGTAAAATGATTTAAAAACATAAAAACTTAAATTAACTATGATACCTTCAGGATGCAAAGTTAAGATTACAATATATTGTATTTCAGTTTAATTCAAAAGTAAAAGGATAGAATATAAT
>NW_013667480.1:125020-146939 GCF_000517525.1 Limulus polyphemus
ATATAACTATGATACCTTCAGGATGCAAAGTTAAGATTACAATATATTGATTTCAGTTTATTCAAAAGTAAAGGAATGAAATATTATATGCATATCACAACACACCAAGAACATAAGGTGAATAGAACTTGACATATTTCAACATAAAACAATGATTATAGAAATAAGCTAAAAATATAATTCGATTTCAAGACTCAACATTAATCAAGCATAACTCAAAATAAAATCAGTTCAAATACACACTGGAACTTTAATATAATAAAAAAGTTTAAAATAAATCATAATAAATAGATATCAAAACAAAAATCCTGACAATGATTATGCTACTTCTCTATGGCTTATTTTGTCAGGAGTTACTTTTTCTGTAGGATGGTCAGAAAATTCAAGTCCTGGGAAACCTGTCCATGTAACTTCTGATATAGCTGCATTACCTTACACCCATCTGCTTCCTAGGAAATGTTTCACCAGTGTTGGTGAAGGAGAAGATTATATTTTATTTTTCTAGATTCATCGAAGCCTAAAGAAAATGTCCTTTTGGTCTGAGATCGTTGCAGTTTTCCAGGTCTTCCAATGTGATGACATAGATCAAAAGTTAGGTTCAAATAGTTGATCGCAGGATCCATAATTAAAAACTTTAAATCAAGTCATGTCAACCTCTAACAGGTCAGAAGTTCAGCAAGCTACATAAAATTGAACGTCGCACTTTTCTGGGTTGTTCATCAAAGGTAATGTTGTACAACATTCTGTCGTAGTAGAAATGGTCACCGTATTAGCTCTTCTTCGTCAACAATGCACTTATTTACAACACCAGTAAATGTACAATTCACGTACTATCTATGGAAAAGTGCATATACAACCATGATAATTAAACTCCTGACCATACCAGCCCTTGACAACAGAGTTACCAGGCAGTGAGTGCTGCCTTCCTACATCATTTGAATTTCTTCTGTCATTGTCTGGTTGATCAAGCAGAAGTCTAGTTCTGAATGGGGAAATAACTGCAAACTAGTACCTTACATTAGTTACTAAACATATTTCAGTTTAGAAATGAACTGGACATTTTTATTGACATTAAATAAACACAGAACACATAAAAAAATTTTTATTCAGTATCGCCCTTAGCTGAATAATCATTGTAGTCTTTACCAAACATATAATCAGTTCAAATTCTAAGCCAAATTCTTTATTTGTCTTATACATTGTGTTCTTGAATATTTAACATTTTTGTACATTGTTATTAAACTTGTTCTGACAAAATTTTAAATATGAATGCATAAACACTCATCTAGCTCAACGTTATACAGAGGTTGAGTACGGTATATCAAAATGATTTTGAAACCTAAACATGTTTTTACAGTCCATATCGTCACGTCTAATCATGCTCTATCTGACGAGCGTGCATCTTGACAATAAGCCTGCATCGTAGTTCCATTGGAAAAGGCTCTGTCATTAGATTATAATGTCGAAAGCATGTCACTCATCCCAGTTGGCTTTCCATAATCTACCTATTGTACGAGGACGACGATTTTCCTGCGCCAAGTTCAACAGTGTGTAGCATAGAAATCCTTAGGCATTGCATCTGGCAAGTTGACTGGTATTCCATTTCATACTCTAGCATTGCATCTGGCAAGTTGACTGGTGTTCCATTTCATACTCTAGCATTGCATCTGGCAACTTGACTGGTATTCCATTTCATACTCTAGCTGTTTCAGGTATGCAGAAGTTGAATAAATATTTCACTCAAGCAACTTGTGCACACGTAACTTGTGTTGCTTTTCCAGACATAGATCCTTCTTGATTATGTTGTGTGCTGATGCCTGGGACAAATAGGTGTCTTTTGCTGCTGATCTTTTTGTGTTAGTTTTCACCTGTTATAAGATGCCAAACTTAGGTATGATTTTTTGCAGGTCTCTTTCTGATTAATTCAGATGTCCCACGTTTATGAATATGCCTTTGTTTTCCAATGACATCAACTTCAAGCAATATCTCTATCTTGTAAATGGCTGTAATATACCTTTCCTAAAAATGATCAGTGTTTGGTGTTATCACACTATCTAAAATTACCAAACAACGTCAAAATGTAGTTCTGATACATTCCATTTCATCTTGACTTCATATCGACTGTGGTTGTTACGTGATTTGCTTCTTTGTATATTTGAAGTCATTTTTATGTATTCAACCCTCTGCCATTCAGCAGCAAACCTTTTAATCATAGTAATCAATGGCAGTATTGGTTGTTTTCCTACTACTTACTGAGTTAATAAAACATCAACTAAAAATATTTTGAAAATAATAAGAATTATAGATATCTATTGTTATTGCTGTTCTAGTGCAAAGCTACACAATGGGTTATCTGCACTGTGTCCACTGTGGGTAATCGAACCTCGGATTTTAGTCTGTAAATTTATTGCTGACTCACCGGGGGATAACCACAGACAAAAAGCAGCAGAAATGTCTCTTCTTGTTATAATATAGAGTTCACATGTAGTTGTCAGCCACATTACACATAGTCTAATGCAGTATAAGTCCCAGGAATGACAACACAATCACTTACTTCATCGGCAACCACTCTATTTATATATCCTTTCCCCGCTAGTGCTGCAATTTAAGAGTAGAAAATAAAACATTTGACAAATATGAGAAATAACCAAAATTCTGTGAATTTTACGCAGTCTCTGCCAGTTTTGTTATGAAGTTTTATGTCACTTTCCTGCACTTCAGAAAGACTGGTACTGATCTACTAGACCAATAGGGAAGGCGACCTTGGCTGAAATGCAAGATCGCTCAAGATGTTTCTACATTCAAGCCTCCATCAACTTTCTCCATAAAACGTATTTGATTGTTTAAAAAGCAAGGACCATAAAGTCCTTCCAGCCATCGTATATATCAGAGCTTCTAGTCATTATCAACAGTCAAAACCAACTTAAATGTTACAGGGTCTAATATATTATCTCAGATGTCCTAGTTGTGTTGATCTAGTGAGTATCACGACATCTGGTCCGAGAAAAGCTGCTACAACTCGTTTAATAGGCCAAGAAATTATCACAAGACATCACGTTATAATCTCACTATCAAATATCACTTGATAAAATGTAAAACGAAAGATGGAGTAGGTTTCATATGATATTTGGATATGGCAAAGTATGTTCTAGAGGTAATATACATATCAGAAACACTAATCAAAGTAAGGATTATAAACAAAAAAATGTAATCTTTCATACAAGTGTATGCACGATGTAATAACTCGTATACAATAGCGGAAAAGAAAGAAATATTTGACAGTCTAGCAGACACGCTAAATGAAATTAAGGAGGAAGATGAAATAACTTTACAGAAGATTTCAATGAGAAGAACACCTAAGACCCCATGTAGACAGTGAAACAAACGAAACCATAATGGAATGTTTATTCCGGAACTGTGCACATAACAAATACTTTTTATTATCAACACATTTTCCCAGTATTGGCAAAGTCGAATAATTACTTGGTTCAAGTGGAATGATTTAAGAACAGCATCACAACTAGACTACATCCTGACAAGACTGACCATAAGACAAAGCGCTATTGATGCAAAAGTTATTCCAAACATACTCATAGAGCACCTATCAACAGACTAAAAATGAAGACAAGAGAATACAGGAAAAGAAAGAGAGTTACATCACCAGTAGATATTGTCATCACTAGAAAGTTTAACGAAGAGGACGTATGGAATAAAGTGAAGGAACATGCAACATTGATGAAGTATGGGGTAGATTAAAAAGACTTAACATTAATACTAAAAGAATGTTGTGGGACAAAGAAAACAGGAGGAATGAGAACAAATAAGCACAATATGGTGGAACAAAGAGGTAGAAGAAGCCATAAAGGAGAAAAGAAAGCTTTCAAAAAATAGAGAAAAGCCAAGCAGAAGATGACTACGTAATCAGCCACATAGCCGGAAGAAAGAATAAAGTAGTGTCAAAAGAAGCAAAAAATGTCATGGAACAAGTTTGGAGAAGACCTAGTTCAGAAATGTATGAAATAACCAGGAAAGTTCTAAGAAGATATAAAGTCAACAAGACAATCTAATGAGCCTTTTGACCTACAACAATAGTGAATGATGAAAAAGTAAATTCATTAACGGCTGATGAGAAGATTAGAGCAAACAACTTTTGAACCTTGAGAATAAAAAAGTTTTCTTGAAAAAAAGTAGTTTATTACAAATTATGTAGAGAACGAAAAGCCTGATAACCTAAAAGATGAAATTGAACAAGCAATTGAAACGAAGCAGTAGATGTTGACGGATTAAGTGCAGAAGCAATAAAAGCACTTGAAGTGGTCGAGGTATTATGGCTCACAAGAATTTTTAACATCACTTAGTTCGAAAGAAAAGTAACAGATGGCTAGAAAACAGGAATCATTATATCCCTATGGAAAAAAATGGAGGTAAAAGAGGCTTTGACAAGTATAGAGATATCTCTCTAGTTATCCATGTGGACATATGTTTTCAATAATTATAGAAATTAGAGTGAGATCAATAGTTGAAAAACATTTAAGCAGTGCACATATGTGGTTTAGCAAGGGTAAAAGTTGCACTGATGCCATATTCACATTACGACAGCTGAGTAAAAAGATGATAGAAGACAATTAACAACTGAATTTAGTTTTTATTCATTAGGGAAAAGAATTTGATTGGGTCGACAGAGTTGCATTATGGAAAATACTAAAATATTATCATGTAAAAGACAATTTATTGCAAAACATAAGAGTTTTGTATAAGTAGCAAATATGCTTTTAAAGCATCAAGCAGACTGACAGATTGAATAGAAATAACATCTGGCGTTCGTCAAGGATGTTTCCTGTCGCCCTTATTCTCCATAATATACATGAACCAAATCACTCACACACAAAACAAAATTAATGCTCATGTTTGCAGATGATAAAGTCTTGATTAACAAAGATGAAACGAAGCTTGAAGACCATATTAATAAACTAAACACATAATGCATAAAGTAGAATATGAGATTCAGCATAGCCAAGACAGAAACAATGGGTACTAGGAAAACACCAAGACAACTACAACTGGATATTGAAAAGACCCAACTGAAGCAAAGTAAAGAATTCAAATATTTTGGGAACATCTTCAGTGAATATGGCATATTAGACAGAAAGATAGGAGCCAGATTCCAAAAAGCAAACATTGTAATCTATTAAATGTCTCCCCTTGAGAAACTAAGAGAACACCTATAAACACCATATTTACACCAATACTAACATATAAGTGCTAGATATGAATCATCAATAAAAGAAACAAACATCATATGAAATTAGATACCTTCATAAAGCTGTCATTAATACCAGATTAGATAAAGTAAGAAATGAAACAATCAGATCACAGTTTGAATTGAGACCAGCACTGAAGCATATAGAAAAGCAGCTACTTGGTGTGATGAGTCCGAAGTAGCTATCAGCAAGAACATATAATTTACAACTAAACAGGAAACAGAAACAGAGAAGACCACAGAATCATTGAATTGATGATGTCAAAGAAACAACTAAACACATGAGACCAATGACTGCTAAGATGCCGCACCTTACTCTGGAAGGACGTTTGTATCTACCATGATGCTGAAAGACATACGTGGAAGACAGAGAGAAGAAGAAGAAAATGGAAAGCAGAGAATTATACATCTTTTCAACCACTAATTCATCACTCAACTGAACACATTAACTGCTGATCATGTAGATAATCCCAACCATGATGATTAGAAGGCCGAAATCAGAAACTCTGTTGATCATCAAAGCTGTAAAGCAGTTCCTCTACCAAGTTTTCTTATGACTCCTTATGGACTATTATATATGAGCTGCCAATGTCTTCTTCTACAATAGCTGAAATGAAGTTGTAAAACAAGGTATTTTTTTATCAGAGTCAACCTGAATATCCAATTTGTTACCGTGTTTAATACACTTCATGTGCTATGTGACTGCTGCAGCTCACAATTCGTATACAGTATATGTTCATTAAACAGTATTATTCTATAACTTAGCGAGCATTTTTTGATAATCTATACTGTCCTTTTAACCAAACTATGTTTCTGAGGGTGTCACAGTGACGTATTTGAGTTTTTATTACACCCAAAACTCAACACACAGCTCTCTAGTCAACTGACTATTCATCTTGGCTGCTTGATCAAAGCTCCAGGTACTCTGAATAGTGTTATACATTGTTCAGCCAACACATCAACAACATATTGTGATAATGTATCAGCCAACAAAAACACTTGGTGAGGCAACCATTAACAACTCGGACATACTGATTACCTTTCTTGGTTTGGGGCAAATAATTTATATACAATGTGAGACTCTGATATGGAGAACTTTCAAGTCTGTTCTAGAATTTTCCTGTTTTAGCCAGAAAAACAGATGGCGTACGACACTCTCTAGCGCTCTAAAGTCCTTGAATTATTTAAAGAATGAAGTACCTCCTGCTTTAGAGCTGTAAAGGTCACAAGCGTTATCAAACGTACAATTACACATCTTGTTGGTTCATATTTATGGTACATTACACCACATTACTCGTATCTGACTAGACAAGTGCCAGATGTAACATGAATCAATACTATCTTACCTAGATTGTGATCGTTATGGTTCATCTTGCTGTACAGCAGGTAGCACTGATGCTATGTTTGGGTCTTTCAGTTTCTCTTCCTAAAGTACCTAAATGGTCAGTTGTGATGTCCATTAACAGTGGAGTTATTACTATTCATTTTACTAACCGTAACTGCTAATTTAATAGTTTTGAAAACTGCACAATATCTAAATATGGACATTTACTGGCTGGTGAGATAATCTGTAAGAATTTCCATGTTGCTAACTAGGATGATGTACTACAAAGTTGTACACACTTGCAACATTATTACCTAATATGCAATCATGTCAGATATTTCAGCATTCCATGATTCATCTAAACTGCACAATTTGTAGTACACAAGTAGTGGCAGTAATGTTTTACATACACAACAACTGCAAACATTTTCCTTCTTGATTTTATATGATCAAAATCACAATTATATGTTTCATACCATCTTGCATCTGGAAAAAAAATGTTCAAATTCCACTATCACTGGCATCAGTTTCCAGGATATATTGACCAGGAGAAGGCAACACCAAAACTGCTTTGACCAAAGCATGCTTTAGGAACTGAGGTATTACATTAATTCCTCTACAAAAAACTTTTATACTAGCCTAAATCAATACACACTATAGTGTGACTATTTTGGACAAACTTGCAACAACTACTGATAATACAGTGCAAACTCTGAGCTGCTACAAAGTTTTTATTTAGTTTCAGGTTGAGAAAAGTCTTTAATAACTGTAATTTTTGTCGAATCCGTGTACTCTGATCACTATGTGACTGAGAAACTCCACTCTGTGTACAGAAAAGTACAGTTTTTTGGCTTCATATTCAAACCTACCTCCTTGATACACTGAAACAGCACTGAAACTATAGCTATGTGAAAACCTCCTTGTCTCAAAACAGTTTGCTGGAATTCAACTATTATTTGGTATGTGATCTGTGTAGGCTTCACATATCTGTTGTAGTCGAAAGCAATGATGTAGTCACATTGTCTTAACTGGTCAACCATAGTAAGACCTCTTTTGACAAGAGTATATATACTAGAAAGTTCTATGCTTCTCGTCATCTAGGTCAAATGAATATTTTTTTTCAGGGTTAGTCTTGAAATGAACAAAACAAAATCAATTTTCAAAGCAGCATACGTTTCACGAGTAGAGCAAAAAATTCCAAAATGTATCAGTAGTGATGGAAGTCATTTCTGTTTTTCAGATGAAAAGGGAGCTTTTCAATAACTTCAGCATCAATTTGCTATTTCACATTATTGTGATTAACTCAGAATTATTTGCTGTAGGTTCAAAGGTATGAACCTTTCATTTGATCACAATACCATTTGTGCAGCGCGATGTATAATATCTTGTCCTGAAGGGTTTCTTTCATAATGTCGTTATTATTCCAGCTAAAGATGGCTGGAATACATGGAACCCAACATTTTGTAACATCAATCCCTCTTTTTTTCTCACAACTAGTGCTTCTGCTATGACAGTCTCTAACTCTTCAATCTAGCTGTAAAATAAACTTTGTCTAAATCTATTCAATACTGTTATGACCTTTGTGCTATCTGTTATACTTTTCACTTTCTTTAGCAACATATAGTGCTTGGGAGTCGTGTACGTCCTTTTGTGACACACTGTGAGATCTTGCCCTATGGACAAAACCTGTCCGTGAGTTTGGTCGGAGGACACCAAACTTTTCTGTAGCACTGGTTTCTGTAGGGACACTATCCATGCTATTATATTATAAAGTATGGTTGGAATGCTCATTGTGGCTTGGTCTAAAATACCATTAATGAAAGGCCAATCAATGATTGATTCTACACTTCCGTGGTAACAGGATAATCAGTGTCAACATCACTCTTAGTTTTGGAGAGATGTTTTCATAATGCAAGTTTCAAAACATAAACCTTGGGTATTCTATCTGCATATGTCAGATTTGTTATGTTTACGCAAAATCCTTCCAAGATGACCTTTACTTGTGTTATTCTGGTAACATTCACGATGGTATCCTTCACAAGGGACTAGCATCCCAATGTTTTGCCATAAACAAGTTAATATTATCTTTTCGAATTTCAGTTGCATTTCTGAAAGTTTTCCAACTAGTCACTTTGAACTGGGTCAGATTAAAATAACATAAGTATATACATAACAAAGATATTTTGAAAATTCTCTCTTTTTTACTCATATTTTCTGTTTGTGCTTGATTCAGGATCTGTCATAGTTAATTGTATCTGTGTTAAAGTACCCTATAACTAACTTCTACAGACATTTATAAACATTAACTATCACAAGCAATACGAAGCAAGGAAACCTCCACCAAGAGGAACGCTATCACAAACTCATTGCCACCACCAGAAGATGTGCAGGTTTATGCATAAAACACGTGTAAGTGTTTCAATTACAATAATAAAACACATATGAATGTTTCAAATTACAATAATAAAACACATATGAATGTTTCAATTACAATAATAAAACACGTATAAATGTTACAATTACAATAATAAAACACATATGAATGTTTCAATTAAAATAATGAAATATCTATAAATGTTTCGATTACAATAATAAAACACCTATAAATGTTTCGATTACAATAATAAAACACCTATAAATGTTTCGATTACAATAATAAAGGTCATATAGATATTTCAATTACAATAATAAAACACATATAGATGTTTCACTTACAATAATAAAACACATATAGATGTTTCAATCACAATAATAAAACTCATATAGATGTTTCACTTACAATAATAAAACACATATTGATGTTTCACTTACAATAATAAAACTCATATAGATGTTTCACTTACAATAATAAAACTCATATAGATGGTTCACTTACAACAATAAATAAATGCAAGTATTGTCCAGGTGAGCTAATAATAATTTGATGATGAAGGAAATAGGGCGAAAGTCATGCCCTTGAATTTGTCAACTGATGTGTTAAACTGTATATTCTGGAACTGGTAATTGGGTTTGGGTTTTTCTTATAGCAAAGCCACATCAGGCTATCTGCTGTGTCCACCGAGGGGAATCGAACCCCTGATTTTAGCAGTGTAAATCCGAAGACTTACCGCTATCCCAGCGGGGGACTAAGTAGTAGAGTAGCATATGCGTGTATGATCAATTATTCTAACATTTACGTTGGCTTAGATATATAAACAACTTACAAATCTTATTTTTTGTAAAGAGGGCTTGTAATTAAACTTTGAAGAGTTTGCAATATGAGCAAAAAATACTTATGTAATTCAGAGGGTAATTGGTCATGTGAATATAATACTGCTTCCGTTTATTTAATGACAAAATTTGCGAATAACATGTTTCTTTTTTAGCAAAGTCTCATAAAATGTTATTTCTTAGAAAAGATACAAACATGATACATACATGATGAAATGATCTTGAACCTTTAGGGTCTAATATTAGTGTGATCATTTTATGCCTTGTTTATCTGTTGATCTAAGAAATCGGGAGTGCCGATAGAAATTGTCATGTTTCCAGTATTTCATTCATAAATTAGGGTTGGAAACAAGCAGATTCATCTATGGACTTTCACCAAATGCAGCAAAATAAAAAATTCCAGGTGCTGGATTATGGACTAATAATATCTATTTGTTTACGAACAATAAGACATACTAGAATCTCACACTATCAATGGTGTTCTTCTAAATGTGTGTCATGACTTTTCTGGCTGCTAAAGATAGGAAAGCATATGAATAAATTCACGTAGTACGAAAAAAATATATCTATACCACACTGTTAAAATAAACAAAATCCTTGCAGTATCTTACAATTCTACGCTACTCATATCATCAAACATTTCCATTATATATATATATTCTAGGATAGATTAACCGCAAGTTCATACTTATTTGTTCAAATCTCTGTTCACACCCCATCTTGAATACGACCAGAGAAACGAAAGTACAGAAGATTAATGTAAGTTTATGACTATCCACATTTTGGTGTTAGAATTGTTAGCTTAGCTAAGTGACGAGCAATTGCACGAAATATTTTAAACTTAATATAGAATATACCTAACTAAAGGTGTGTTCTTTTCTAAGTTATAAAAGGATAAAATATGGTTGTTTCATGGCAGAAAAAAATTAAATATTCTATATAAAAACGTTTCAAGACACATTCTGTATGTGCGTTTAAGAAAAATTGGGCAGTATTAGTAATAAGCATTAGTCCAACTGTTACCGTAACAACCCTTACAAGCTTTTATAAGTATATAATGAACTTATCATCACATCAAATATCGTTCTTATTGTTTTGTTAATTGTAGTCTAATGATGACTAAAATTTCCCCCCAAAATATCGTTAAGTAGATATGTAAAGTAAATACGTATGAACAAATACTCGCGTTCTCGTCTACAGTTAAGTTTATGTTTAAGCAAGGCATGTTATTCTAAATTATATAACGGTTGTTCGACATACTTTTCAATCGTATGTTTTCTTTTGGGATTGCTTTTGTTTTGATTAATATAATCATAATTACATTAAGTGTGAATAAAAATGGAATTGGAATTTTCAACCTGAACAGCGCCGTATAATAGCATAGGATAAAGACCTCGTCAGAAACTCCTAGGATTCGAATATAGCTATCCCTAATTTGAAACTACTAACCAGAAGGAAAGAAGCCAGCAGCACTTGTCCGCCTCAATGTCTTTGTCCGGGTTGTTTTAATCAAATAATGGGATTGACTGCCACTTTTATAACATGCTCACAGCGGAAAATGCGAAGCATGTTCAGCGACACCGCGTCTCAAACCCCGAATCCTTTGATCTATAGCCCGATATATAATGCGGGCCTATAGAAAGGAGAAGAGGTAATACGTCTTTGGCGAATTTTTCACAAAATCCTTTGCAAAATGTTTGCGTATTATATAAGAACCATTATTGTTATCATTTCTTGTTTGAATCGAATAGATAGGCAAACTGGCCTTTGAGACATACTATTTAAATAAATGTTTAAAATTTTTGTCCCCATTTAGTACTTTCTTCAGTTAAACTAACTTAATATAATAAGAAATACACTCAGGACAACCAGTATTTGTGTAGTAGTCAAGCAACGTTCAAAATGGTTTGTAGAATAATTTGAGGAAATATTTGTTTGCCTTTCTGTGTTAAGCATAAAGCTGTACCATAGTACCATAGTCTATCTGCACTGTGCCTATCAGAAGGATCTAACCCCGAAATTTAGCATTAGAAAGTGCTGAGGCACCGGGGGCTAAAGGAAAGAAAAACACATCTTGGTTAACGTTTCGCTCAAACGACCTTCATCGTGATCCGACGAAGATCGTAGAATAAAGCGTTCACTAAGTATTCTCTTTTTCTATAACATTTAACAACAAGGAGTTTCAGACAATAAGCATGTTGTATCTGAAAGTTTAAATGTTAAACAATGCGAGTATTATTTTTTGTTTCAGCAGATAATAAAATATAAATGTTATTTTCATCTTTTTACATTTCTTCCTTACTTCCAAGTTACTCCTTATTTATAGTCTCTTCTCTCTTTTTCTATCTGTTTAAGCCTGTAACAGTATATTGTTACTTACAAGGAATTATGGGATTTCTATATTTTGAGTCAACAAACACGCTGACAGTAAGGAAATAAAATATATCTATACAAGTGTATGTAAGTGCAGGAAAGTACACTTTTCGACAGTGGTTCAGACTTTAGAATGTCATTATTATAGCTATTTAAATGTAACAATAAAATAATAATAAAACAAAACTACGTCAGTTTTTCCACATACAACCACTTCTGTTTAAAGCTGAAATAACTATTCTGGTTGATCAGAAGCTGTTTTTATTCTATGGAAACACAGAACGAATAAAGCTAATGATACTTTCTCAGCACACTTACTATTTCTATTTAAAAGTTAGTTTCATGAGCACTTTTCGATTGTGTCGATAGTTGCAGACTATTATCTTGACTTAATCAGTTTCTTAAATCTTACTTGAAGGTGGTTTGGCGAAGTTGTTCTCCAAATAAAGGGAAAAAACAACATTAATCAATAATGGGCAATTGAAATATTTACGTACAAGTTTACCAGAGTTGTTCCGTCACGAGGTGAGTAAGCTATCTTTGGACTACGCGCTGACGCGTGCTGGTAAACATGTGCCAAGTCGAAGAACGTTGGTGGTTATTTTTGTTTTGTCTCCTTGCCGGGAAGCTGCACGTTCAACCAAAAACAGATACATAGGAGAACTTTAAAGAAGTGGTGGAGGGTTGCGATAGGAGTATGAGACATGTTTTTCATCATAGCAACACTTCTTACATTTTGGTCACGTGATATGCTTTAACTCATCAATTTTCCGCACCCTTTCTAAAGATAAGGCAATATGTTTGGGGAAATACTAACACTTCTTATCATAATGTACAGCCTTTATATTGTGCCGCTTCATCATTTTGAAATCTAAAGTTCTTACAAATTCTAGAGTGTCTCTTTATGTGAGCCATCTAAATATCTTCGAACTCACATAGTCCCCTTACTAGTATTTATCCTTACTTTTCTAGTATTAGAAAACTGGGTCACAAGATGATCGACAAGTTAAATGAAAACACGTCTTCTTCAGGCACAATAAGCATTTTTTTCTTAGGTGTACTATAATTTTAACAAGCTAAAACTTCTGGCTTAGATACTTGTAAACATGGAACAGTAGCTTTTAATGAGCATTTTCTCCTTCTTACATCATGGACACATATTTTTATCTTGATTATCAATCATATCAGCCATCTTGTTACAATGAATCATATCAGCCATCTTGTTACAATGAATCATATCAGCCATCTTGTTACAATGAATCATATCAGCCATCTTGTTACAATGAATCATATCAGCCATCTTGTTACAATGAATCATATCAGCCATCTTGTTACAATGAATCATATCAGCCATCTTGTTACAATCAATCATATTAGCCATCTTCTTATATATTCTATAGTGCATGAACTTGATTTAATTTCAGCTGAGGATACCTTTGTGGTAATAAAGGTCACTCTGAATGTCCACTTTTTTATTCCGGGTAATAAAGGTCACTCTGAATGTCCACTTTTTTATTCCGGGTAATAAAGGTCACTCTGAATGTCCACTTTTTTATTCCGGGTAATAAGGGTCACTTTGAATGTCCACTTTTTTATTCCGGGTAATAAAGGTCACTCTTAATGTCCACTTTTTATTCCGGGTAATCAAAGTCACTCTGAATGTTTAATTTATTATTCAGCTTGTCTTCACCTTTTTGTTATTTTTTTTTGTTTTGTTTTTGTGATTTTTAATAACACAGAAGAAATCTACCTTTTGATCTTGTTTATGTCAAGAAGGCAAAAATTATATATTATTATTATTATTACCCCCATAATAAAAACTGATTGATATAAAATGAAAAATCAAAACAAATTGCAAACTCAATGCTAAATTGGTCATCGGATTGTTTGCGTGTTTTAGAGCAAAGCTATCTCCCGTGTCCACCATGGGGAATCAACCCTCTGGTTGTAGCGTTGAAAGTTCGTAAACCATACGGTCAAATATCCCATTACAATCACAAACTACAAATAATTCTCTTATAGTTAAAGTGATTAAATATGCTAAAAGTACTTTTCATAATCATCTTATACAAGTATACAAAATTATTTTTTGTATCTAACAGTACCCATTCGGGACAAAATGTAAGTGAGAACGTTTTGTTTTTGTTGGCTTGAAAAAAAATATTTTTGAGTTATTTCAATATGATAATTCTTGAATGCTAACTCTGACTTTGGCTTTTAGTCACTGATTTTGTCTGCCCTCCTTTTTACAGTTGTTCTTTATAGTGCTTTTAATGTTTTATGTTTTCACTACTGGATATTAAACTATACTGTACGAGTCCCAGATTAGTTTATTAATTCCTCGGCAGTCCTAACGAGACAATTTTAATAGTGAAAGTTTCAAAATAATTATTTTGTTGTTTAAAATAAACTAAGTAATAAAGAATAATATAACGATAATATTTTGTTTTATTCTTCGTGATCGAGTAAATAGAACTAACTGTGTTAATACACACAATGAAATCATGTTTTTTCATTTATTTGAGGCTTATAAAGGAGTAGCAAAATAGGATGCTTTTGATATCGTGCGTGTAGTAATAAAAATATGACGTTATACATGTTAAAAGTTTATAAAAATTTCCTATCAAGAGTGATAGAAACTAATTATGAAAAAACACAAAACCTATATGCTCCTTTATATAACTATATGTTAATTAAACTATATAACATCTGAAATACCAACATAATACTAAAATGCAAAATAGCTGACACCAACCATTACCTGGAAATACCACCAGGCGACATTAAACACAAAAAATGACAAACTTTTGTGTCTTTGTGTTCAGAAGTTGGTTAGTTCTTAGTTACTTACGGGTGTGTACCATATTTGCGAACCACGGCGTTACGAAATACATTAAGTAACTTTCATGATTTTATACTCTGACTTGAAAGATATATTTTCCATAAAGTACCCTCAAAAAATGCTAGAAAAGTTGCAAAATAAGTAACTACTATATATAAATATATCATAAGTAACTACTATATATAACTATATCATAAGTAACTACTATATATAAATATATCATAAGTAACTACTATATATAGCTATATCATAAGTGACTACTATATATAAATATATCATAAGTAACTACTATATATAGCTATATCATAAGTAACTACTATATATAACTATATCATAAGTAACTACTATATATAACTATATCATAAGTAACTACTATATATAACTATATCATAAGTAACTACTATATATTTTCACCAGTTTATTAAAACGCTTAAATAATTTAACAGTATTATTGAATAATGTTTCACTGGGATTAGTATCGTACTACTTCAAACTATAGAAAAAAAAGTAATATCGAAATATTCGGTTTTTAGTGACTAATTTCTCAACGCTTTTAGAGGCAACTTATAAAAATATCATCATAATAAAAATATATATGTATATATATAATGCAACGGAGTTCTAACACTTCATCCATATCCCTATAGTTCTTAATCAAGCCTCCAATGTTTTTGTTACGGGTACTTTAGGTCATTATTGGACTATAACATCTCTGTATTAAGAATAATATAATAAACGTGAATGTCTCGATCGACCAGAGCAGTTGATCATTTGTTGTCACGAGAACAGTTGATATACCATACTCGTTGATATACTTTATGTACCAATTCAGCGATACTGTCTACAATGCTGTAAATTGATATAATACATAAGCCTAGACATAATTAATACTATTATTATTACTTGTCTCAGGCATGAACTAATAGTTAGCGTGCTGGATTGTGGATCTGAGGGTTCATGATTTGCGTCCAGCTACCGACAAAAAAAAATCGCTCTCCTAATTTTGGGGTCGTGTGGGTGTTATAAGAGTGACGGTCAAATCCTATTATTCGGTCTGACAAGTATCTTAGCGTTACATCTGCGGGCTTATAACGCTAAAAACAGGGTTTCGATAGCCGCGGCGGGCAGAAGAAAGATAGCTTATAGTGTAGTTTGTGCTTAACAACAAACTAACTAACAAGAGTAAGTCAAGTCACATTGAGAGGTGATAACTAGCCACATATCATTATTCTATCAGTTCAGAGTTAGCGATGGTTAGGTTTACTCGAAATCCAACAAACTCCTCTATAAGTACAAATAATTCAGAGAACAAATTAGTTTTATCCAAAACTGTTCAACACAAAAGTTGAAACGATATCTTTTTTAGTAATTTATTGTAACAAAACATATTTAAAAAAAAGTTTTTACAACTAATGCTGATACTGAATTTAAATAAATAAATAAGCATGTGAGACCGCTTTTTAACGTTTTATACATAAGTAAAACACGTGTTTCCAAAACAGCATCATTACTTTCGTTAGTAGCCGTTAGGTGACAGCACGGTTGCTGTAACAGATACTTTCCTTGTTTCTCTTTTTGCGTATCACACACCCGAGTGTGTCTCTCAAATGAACGCGAACTTTAGTAGAATTGCAGCAAACGTGCGTATTAGTGAATATGAAGATCATTGGGCCCTGAAGACTGCTTAAAAACAACGATTTCCAGCTAGGAAATATTCCGTTAGACCAGCCCGTTTTTCGCATTTAATATACAAAATATTCGATTTGGGTAAGTTGGAAATTATATGTATATGAGAATGGTACTTACACGAAAATATAAAAAAAAAATTAATAAATTATATATATATAACAAAAACATTAAACTCCCGGCAATTAATCTATAGAGATTTCAATAAACGTTTAATTAATACTCAAACATTATTCGTATATTATCATTTTACTGAAATGGACAACGATTATATTATCATATATTATTAAGTCATTATAAAAAATGGTGTTATGACCACAGTCTTATCCCATTTTACAAATATAATTATGCTTAATATCGCTACTGTTATATTTCTGTCTGCGATTATATAAATTTATTAAATACTAGATACTGATTTATTTGATGTATATTAGTCATACTTTCAACGTAAGTAAATTCAACATTATGTATCTACAGCATATTTTTATTTAATATTTTTAATCTTGCTAAAATTTAATCTTTTTTTCTCTTTTACGGCTTAAATGTTTTCTGTACTCATAATTCCACACCTTTTACGTTATCTTTTATGTATGCCTTATCATTTCGACACAACAGCGCTCTTCGACATCAATCTGAAGTAAGTCGAAAAGTAGTCTAACTGTATAGTTAGGCAGACAAGTTATTACAAATATGATTTACTTTCTGATGAAGTTAATCTTGTAAATTTGTAAATTAGAACTTTAAACGGTGCAACTAATTCAAGCTGTTTCTGAAAACTTATTTTAATATTCGTTGAGTCGTTATTAAGTTTTCTTTTCTTTTACGGCATATTTCAATTACTTGCCCAAGCAGGTTTTTACAAATTTCATTGAATGTTAACTGACATATCATCTGTCATAGCAGTACCCTCACAGTCTTGTCTTGTTACCTGAAGGTTACAAACATATAATAATAACGATTGTTTTTTTTTGCGAGTCCATGATATACCTTATTTATACGGTCATTTTGTTGTGTTGAAGTACATTACATGTAAATTTATTAATATTATGAGATCGTCAAGTTTCAGATAAAAACTCAGTAGATTTTAATCTATGTGAGATTTATTTTTTTTTTCAGTAATTTCAAAGTTACTTGTAGTTGTAACATTATATAATGGAATTTCTTAAATGTCCTACATTTCTATCTGCACACATAATTTGTACATGTAAAATGTATTCTTCATTAAACATACATTGCAAATAAACTTCACCAACTTAATTGATTTACTAACTTTTAACATATATTTTGCAAATATCAAATAACTGTGTTTGTTTATGTAATAAATAACTTACGCTAGACGTATGACATTATTATATTATTAAATTGCTGACACTGTTGAACTAATAGTACATATAAGTGCATTTTACACGTTTATTTTAGAATTTTTAAAAATCATTTGTATTTTTACTGTCGGCATTATGTTAACTCGTGGTTGTTTAAAATACTAATATTAGACTTTAATCCCCCCCACCCCCCACCATCACCACCAATGTTACAGAGAAGGAAATGTTATTCTAGATTTTTACGTTGCTTTACAATAAAAATTATTAAGTCAATTGCTTGGGTGCAACGCTGCAATAATAAGATGTTATTAAGAACCAAGGCTTTTTAACTTACGGTTATTGGGCGTTGTTATAACACTTATATACCCCCCCCCCCCAGTGGCACAGCGGTATGTCTGCGGACCTACAACGCTAGAAACCGGGTTTCAATACCCGTAGTGGGCAGAGCACAGATAGCCCATTGTGTAACTTTGTGCTTAACTTCAAACAAACACGTTACATAAAAAGCCCGGCATGGCCAGGTGGTTAGGGCGCTCGACTCGCAATTTGAGGGTCATGGGTTCGAATCCTCGTCCCACCAAGCATGCTCGCCCTTTCATCCGTGGAGGCGTTATAAAGTGATGGTCAGTCCCACTATTCGTTTTAAAAGAGTAGCCCAAGAGTTGGCAGTGGGTGGTGATGACTAGCTACCTTCCTTCTAGTCTTTCACTGCTAAATTAGGGACGGCTAGCGCAGATAGCCCTCGTGTAGCAGCCAGTCAGCAGCATCCACCAACCACCATCCATTTCTAAAAGATTAACTGTTACTCGCTGTGTGTCCAATTTCACGAAATCCATAAAATATTTTGACTCTGCAAAATTTTTTATTTCTTATAGACTTTAAATGAAGTTTTAAACACACAATTGGGTTTGTTTTTAGCTAAACTTTTAAAATGTTTTTGTTTGTTTTTAAGCACAAAGCCCTACATTGCACTATTTGCTCTGTGTCCACCTCGGGCATTAAACCTCAATTTTAGCGTTTTAAGCCTTAAAGCTTGCCAAGGGCAATTTTTGGAGCTATATCTCTAAAAGAGCGGATTATATTAAAATCGTAAAATGTATATTTAGGCGAGGTAAAGGTTTGTGACAAGTTATTTTAGACTTTTTTTTGTCAAATTGATGAGGCCTTTTTTCCTCTTTTGATATATAAGTTGCGCTACTTTATACGATTTCAAAATTTTTTAAAGTAGACTCCTAAAATGAGTTAAACTTCGATCATTAAAAACGCGAAGATATTTTTAAAACCTGGTTCAAGGGATGAAACAAATCATTAATCTTTCAGTACATTCATCTAGAAGTCTATGATATGATACTTTATTACAATATAGTATTTAGACTGCGTTGTATTAGCTGCTGATTTATTTTTAAAATAGTAATATAAATTACACTGTTTTCTTAAATTTTAATAGTAGACTTGAACTCGTTGGAATTATTTGGAAAAATGACACTTTCTACAGATAATGATATCATTCTATATAAATATTTTGAATATAGCCGAAAGAACAGGTCCTTTAATACGGAATATATCGATACCAATTTGATTTTAAAGGGGAATCTTTATTATAGTATTCCTTTTGTAAAACTTCATAGAAAAGAAAACATTCAAAGGGGGAAAATGTTTCCAAATAAGCTGGTCCCAAATCATGTCCTAAAATTAATTGCTAAGCATTTATCGATGCAGCTTATTTTCAATCCAATGTTGTTGTTGTTGTTTTTATCTCAGTAGAACACATTTTAGAATCTATATATTATTCTTGAAGTCTTATTTTGTGTCAATACGTATGCTTTAGTGTCAATTTGTGATAGTTAGTTTCTGTTCCTGGTGGTATTAACACCTAGTCTGAGTCATTGAGACCGAATTCGAGGGATTGGGTGGGCTAAAGAGGGGTGTCATGGTTTTCGGTATTCAAGTTAGAACCAAAGAAGAAAAAGACTCGATCTGTTATCCTACAAAAAAGAACACTTTACAACCAAAAAAACTCACGTATGAATACATTTCATCTACAAAGATGCGGAGTTTAGGGGGTTGGCTGGACTGTGTTCCTTTTGCATATAATAATAAAAGTTAATGTTCAGTCAACTTCATTGTGTCTTCCTTGGTCATCTCTATTGGCAGAAATAATAATCACAGATAAAACGGCTTTGTTAAACGAGGAGCCAAATCTTGTATTGTCCAACATGCGCGATTAATAATAACGTGTTTTGTGTAGAAATTTTGACTGGAGCATGGGTTTTTTCCTAACTCGGAAAATAATGCGAATTCGGCCGTGCTTGTGTGCAATTCAAATTTCAGATATTGCAAGGAGTTAATTTCTCTATTACAATTTAAAAAAAAATGAGAGTACCAAATGCTTTTGTTTGGGAATCACCCACCACACATGTCTCCCTGACCTCGTAGACTGAGAGTTCAATGTTTGTTGTTAATTTTTTCTCGTGGTTAAGGTCGCGTTTAGATGATATTTTTTGTACAGAAAAAAAATTCCGTTTACTAACAAAATACTTGTATGCCGTATCTAGAGCTCAATGAAAAACTACGTGCTTCCAACATGATTCACATTTCCTTTGTCACAGTAGAGATCCTGACAACTGTCGTGGCACAGTGCCACTTTAGGAATGAATCTCATTGTATTTGGTCTTTTGTGATTACAATGAAACTATTTCATTGAGGTTTCTAGTCATTCATAAACATCAAGAATGTACTCATTCACTATCTTCAAATAATCTGGAAGAGTTGAAGCCCTTAAATGCTTCAACACAGAAAGCAAAACCTGAATAAAACAAAATCTACGGTGATACTTATCAAAATTGCTTAAACTTGACAAGATAGTTAGGCTAAGCAAAGAAACAGAAACAAAGAGAAGGGTTTGGTAAGGAGCAAACGTAAAAGCAAGACATAATAGTAACTGTGTATACACAGACGGTGTTTCTATTTTAGCGATTTTAAACATAATTGTATTAATTTTGTACTTATTTTTCACTAACTCTGTGTGCATGTAATCAAGAAATAGCTACTGTGATATGCAGGCGGTATTTTTCTTTTAGCAATTTTGAATATAATTATATTATTATAATTTTACTTATTTTTCACTGTCTCTGTGTGCATATAAATAAAAAATAGTTTCAAATAATTTAGGACATTTGTAAAGCATATATATATATATATATATATCCGCCAATGACATGCCTTTATACCTGTTAGGAACCTAGGAATACCAAGTTATAAAGAAAGTTTCAAGCCTAATTTTGATACAATACGTATATATTGATTTGTTAATATATATAAAGTGGTAGTTTTGATAATGATGAAAAGAACTTCACAGAATTTTAATTGGTCCACACGCTGTTACGTGTGTATTTTAAATAAGATATTTATATAAATAATTATAAACGTAATTTTAGTTTAATAATTTATACCTGTTTTAGTTGTTCGTGCATTATCTAAGACTCTCTCTCTTGGATTCGAAAGGACAAATGTATTAAGATGTGGATGCCAAGAATATCTAATGATGGAAAAGAAAACAAACAAAAAATTATTTGCATACTTGTAGTGTATACATGAAGGATACTACAAAGTATTGTTGTTCTTTTCGCTCACAAAAGGCTATCGAAGTTCTTCTGTTTCCTTTCATAATTAATCACTTGCCAGCTAAAGCTTGTTTGATTTTGTTTTGTTAAACATAAAGATGCACTGCGGGTATCTAAGTCCTATTTTTAACGTCATAAACCCTAGATTTATCGTTGAGTCGCTGGGGTGCGCAAGCTAAAGCAGTTCTAACGACTTGAATGCTATTTAAATTTCTGGTGAATGAATTATCATGTCGGCTCCCCTATGCTAAAATTTTAGTTATACTCTACTGAACATAT
>NW_013667480.1:147941-148781 GCF_000517525.1 Limulus polyphemus
AAAGAACAACAGTACTAAGACCCACAAATATAGGGAGGAATAAGTATTATAAATAAAAGTAATTATTATTACGAAAACGAAAAAATATATTTACACTTGTTCAATATATGTGAATAAACTTGATACGACCATTCTAAACTGATGAAATTCGAGAAGCCATACGAAAAATAAACCCATGAAGCAACTTGGACACAATAGAGTTAATCAAAATGTTGTTTATAATAACCACTTTTTAAATTAGCTCATTAAGTGTTTATATTCGCAAATGCACTTTTAGTCATGAAAGGTAATGTAAGAAAGAAGCTAGGGGACAGAAATTATGTAGGAAGATTGGTGGCTCCGCGTTCAGAGTGAGGTAGTAGGTATGCAAGTGAATCTATTAGGGTGAATATTATTCAATTAGTCCTTTGAATTTGAATTATGGCATCCGATGAACTTGTGAAATGAGTCCTATGTTAATTTATTAATCTACATGACTTACGTATTTGATGAGTTATACAATAACAGTATAAGAAATGCAGGCATTGCTGCATTTACGTAGACTAAGTCATTTTCACCTACAGTTCACCATCTGTAATTATCGTTTGTTTGTTGTCAAGCGCAAATATGCACAACTGGCTATATGTACTGTATGCACTATAGGGATTGAACCCAGAATTTAAGCATTATGAGCTCTCAAGCTTACCGGTGAGCTACAGGGGTCATCAATGGTTAACTTTAAGTCATCAATAAAATTACTAATTATTATATTTTGATCACCTTGTTAAATCCGTATTCGCACACTACACTGAGTGGTCACAAGTAAATAGACACCTAATTTTTCGTCATTTAACTGATTTA
>NW_013667480.1:149742-187265 GCF_000517525.1 Limulus polyphemus
TAAATCAGTTAAATGACGAAAAAGGTGGTGTCTATTTACTTGTGACCACGCTGTGTACATGTTGCTCCTTAATTAAGCTTGAAATTCTTTTCTGGCTTGATATTCCAAGCAGCACTTATAAAACATTTTCAAGAATAAATCCATAATTTACAAATGAACCAAATTCTTATACTAATAGTTGTTAAAAACCATTGATACTTTTTTTTTCAGATGTATTTATAGAGATATAGAAACCGGTGTAATATACAAAGCAATTTGTTTTTGTTTTCCCTATTATTTGTTATTAAACCTTTATCATTATTACTGTGTTGATGAAAAATTTATAATTAAACACCATAGATTATGTAAGGTTCAGGTTTCGTTCAGGGGTGTCGAACTAATTGGAAGAGTAAGACTTGTTGGGTATTTGGAAATTGCAAATGTTTAGCATGAAAGCTATTCAGGTGAGTTAGGTGTGTGTTTTAGTTCTGTTTAAGAATCACTGGTGAACCTCAATGAAACTGTACGTTCTCCTAAGTTTGATTATACAGCTACTTTTGAAAAAGACTGTACCAGGTGAAAGTTTGTTTTTTAGCGCAAACCTACACACTAGGTTATCTGCACCATGTTCACCTCGAATTTTAGTTTTGTAAGATCGTAAACTTACTGCTGACCCACCTGGGGATACCAGCTGAAAGATTTTTATCTAACTTACTTATATACTTGAAACTGTTCGCTTTTAATGTTATTAACAAGAATTGATATTTCATTTAAGCGGATATTGGGAAACTTAAGCATGCTTCGGTAAGATGTAATTTATAAAGATTATATTGCGACCATAAAGTACTTCTAGGCCATTTTCATAGAATAAGAAGGAATATTCTCATTAGACTGTTCGGTCGAGCACGGCTTAGTTGTTAGCGTGCCTTACTATGGATCCGAGATTCGCTCCCTGTTATCGTTGCCGCCTCCCCTCTAAAAAAATGTGCATATCACTTTAGGACGATAGGTGCGCTATCAAAATGACGGTCGAATTCCACTATTCGATTAGAGTAGCCCATTAGTTGGTGGTATTGACTGGTAGTTGCCTTCATTGTAGTCTAGCCCCCAGTGGCACAGCAGTATGTCTGCAGACTTATACCGCTATAAACCGGGTTTTGATACCCGTGGTGGGCAGACCACAGATAGCCTTTTGTGTAGCTTTGGGTTTAAATAAAAACAACTAGAACCTTGTAGTCCATAACTTGAAAATTGGGGACGGGTAATGCAAATAGCCCTCATGTAGCTACGCTAGAAAATCAATAAAACTGTTGCCGTTTGAAAGCTATAATTTTTTGTCGATTTCATGTCTCAGTGCTTCATGCCACTGAGTTCTGGTAGTAATACCATGTTTTTCAATGTCTCATAACATTAAGGGTATTATAAACATAATTTATATTAGATGAAACGTCAAGTTAAAAATGGTTCTGCTATAAACATCGCGAGTGTTTAATTTAGTTTTGCCTTCTTTTTAACATGTGGTCATAAAACTTATTTACACTGCTGGAAACAATTTAATTTCATGATCGTGAAATTCTTTCCTCTTTGGAATTCTGTACAGATTTTTAGTAACGTAATAAATTTATGTTAGTTACTTTGTCATGTTAAGAATTTGTTATGTATATTTTGTAACTGCTGAGTCATTTAATAGTTATTATATTTCCAAATATTTGTTCACGTATTACACAGCCTTGTTCACTTCACCTAGGTACGTAATAGCCTCTTTCACTTTACGTCTAGTACTAGATTTAACCAATCATTTACAGCCACACGAGTCTGCGTTGTTAATGTGTATATCGTGTACTCGAAATGTTATATAACTAATACTAGGTGTATTTAAAGTTAGGCTTAATGGAATATAACGTATAATTATAGTAAATGGGATTTGGTGGAAATTAATTAAAATCAGTTTAAGTGTTTTCATAATCTATTCATTTACATTAGGTCATATACGAGGTAAACTGTGTGTGTTTATTAATATTATCAATTATCATGATAATATTTTAAAGGTAGGCGTAACCTGAGTTCATAATATTATTAATAATATTTATTTATACATCATTGTATGTCTATATCATTATTTATATAATATTAACAATTATAATATGCTTTTCCACGTATTGTTTGTACTGCTATCTCTACCAGTACCATAGTACGAGCGTGGAAAAGGTAAACCAGACAGATTATTCAGTAGTGGTTGCTGTAACTAATACATTTTCGATTTTGTAATATGTATCGTTTAGACGTGCTATACTATAGTCCTACTCTTGAACTCGTGAGCAGTTTCGGTTGCTGCTTGTTCAGAAATTAGTATTATGTACTCGAAGTTTTTCATTTAATAACTAGATCACAATTTTGTTTAGTAATAGTATACTTATAAAGTAGTATGGATATATTTTGTCCCAGTACATAATAAAATAATAAAAAATAGTTTCTTTTTCTTCACGATTGTACCAAAGATTAATAATATGATACGAGTTTTATAGAATATTACTTTAATATTTAAATTTGAAACAATCTAGAAAGACATAAGTCATGTTTGTCATAGCTATAAACTATAGTGATATACATCTGTTTGATATTTTGGCAATAGAACTTAGAAGGGTTAAAACCTAATTAATTTTAAATTGCTTACTCTCAACAAGACTGGTTAAGATCAATTATTTTCGTAGTTTAATAGAATAAAAAAATGTATTTTAGTGAGATAAATAGCTTCCAATTACATTAGGTGCAAGGAATTCCGAAGCTGTTTTAAAGTTGGTATTTAGAAAGCTTAATGTTTTAATGAATACTTTACCTGTCACACAGTGTTTAATGAGCATGCAATGAATAGAATTTTCATCAGGATTGTTTCAGTGTAATACAAGTAACTTGATCTGAGATATAGCTGAACAATGTAATGTAAAACAAACATACTAATTATATAAATAAACACAAGGCCCACAGCCACCTTCTTCAATGGGAGGGGCTCAGATTCTACTGAGTGTAACTTGACATGTATATTCAATTTTTTAAAATGTAATAATCAACAGCACCTAAAACATTATTCTTCATTTAAGTATATAATCAAAGCAGATCAAAAAGTGTAAAGTTGATAAACTTTGGTGAAGTGATCTACAATTCTCTCCAGATCAATCTTTCTATCATATTGGATGTCGATTAGTGCTAGTGAACGTAAGTATTCCTCTGTCATGTAATCTTCTCAATGAATTAGCACTTCTCGTGCATTCATAAGAATGTTACTGGTAGTACACATCCAATTCTTTAAGATTTTTGAGAAACATGTTTTGTGATATATCCTGAGAAATTTTACATATGGTAGATTACAGAGCATTGTTATCATAGTTTCATTCTGTTTAGATAGTTCAGGTGAGAGCTGGGTGATTAGTGGAATTTGCTGATAGGGTAATTTTATGGCTTGTTAATCAATTACATTCAGCTAAACAGTTCTTCACACAAGATGTAGATAGTTGGAATAATAAAAAATAGTAATAATTGGAAAAACTAATTTCAGTTAGTTGATTATTTTTGTGAGTCATGACTAGTAAATTAAGTTTGAATTAATCAAAAATAATAATGAGAAGTCATATTGGCAATATTTCAATTACGTAAATAGAGCAATTGAAGACAGTAATAATAATATACACTAATTTTGATTATTTGATCACTTTTTGTGACAGTAATTAATGTAATCAATGCTCATTGGTAATTGAGTTAATAACCCGGCTCTATTCAGGTGATGGAATATCCTATTGGTAAAGATCTACAACTCCTGTTAGTGATGCAGATGCATTACCAACATATTTTTGACCTTGCATGATCTAAGAGAAATATGGCCAGGCTCACTGTAGTAATCTTATGGAGCTTCTGATGTGGATTTACTCCAGTGTGGTTGCCTTATGGCTATCCTAATTTTCTAGAGGTTCTGATGTGGAATTACACCAGTGTGGTTGCCTTATGGCCATCCTAATTTTCTAGAGGTTCTGATGTGGAATTACTCCAGTGTGGTTGCCTTATGGCCATCCTAATTTTCTAGAGGTTCTGATGTGGAATTATTCCAGTGTGGTTGCCTTATGGCCATCCTAATTTTCTAGAGGTTCTGATGTGGAATTACTCCTATGTTGTTACTTAGGTCAATCCTCATAGGTGATCTGTATAAGCTGTATGCAGTGAGCTGCAAAACTGTCATTGCATATGCAAATATCTGGTAAAATTGCTCATAAGCATTGTCTTTTAGCCCATCTTGTTCTGTAGCTCACTGGATACTCTAGCTATCCATTCCTTTTGGGGCCAGACAGATATAGTTCTGTGCTCCAACATGATCATTGCTCATGACAGTGTGGTAATATATTTACTCACCTTCGATCTGAACCTGAGACATCTCACAGGCCAGACAAGTGCTCTACCCACTGAGCTAACAATTGCTGGTAAACCACTTTTTAACAACTCAAAATACTACAGCAGACACTCCATCATATCTTTGACCTTGGATATCTTGTATAGGCATACCTTAATTTTCTAAGACAGATTTCAGTTCATTGGAAATGTAGACTGGTAATTTCCATACATCCTACTTCATTATTTTCATCCACAAATTGAAATAGTATCCTAATTGTTTTTGGTTATGTGATGGAATCTCATCAGCCATAATACTGTAGAATTTTGATTTTCTTATTCAACCAAATTTGCTTTATGACATGATTAACAGTTTTGTTTATCAGTTAATTTTGTATCTGTAGTGACAGATATTTGGCATTTTTCAATGCTGTCTTTTTCATGTGCTCTATAAATATCTCATCTTTCACTTAGATTTTTCAAATAAGCTAGGAACTTTCTAGGGCTTCCTGTTGCAGTAACTATTTCATTGTCTCTCCTCAAGTCTATGCTTCAGAATAGGAATGCCTTAGAGATGGATTTCAGTATATGCTGATTTCTTTGAACATTCTGAGCTTTAATATTTTTTAGTTGTAGTTTGATTCTATCTTCTTGCTTCTCCACATTCTTCATACACTTATCTGACATAACCATGGTATCCTTGTGAGCATGTGTGTTTTCATGCCCTTTAAATTGTTTTTTCTGCCATTTGGTAAATGGCACATTTATATGAAAACCCATAGACTTTTAACATAGGATAGTGTACACAAATGGTAGAATACTCTATCCATACATTCACTGTAAACAAGCCAGGAGTAATCTTTAAGTCAGCATGTTGTCTGTCTACACCATGGTAGAATATTGTGCAACCTTGTCAGTCACCTTTTGCCTTTTTTGCCATGGTTCTATCTTTACTTCTGTCACATTTGATCCTTCATTGTCCCTTCTTCTCATTGGAATCATCTGTCTGATTGGGACCTTCATGTGGTTCTTTAACACTCTCACCTTTCCTTGAAGGCCTCTTTCTTTCTCCTTTTGGCTGTATATTTTGGTTCTTGTATTTTCCTAACTTTCAGTAGGTATATATTTGTTTCAGAAGATAGTATGTGTGACATTGACATAATTAACTTTATGTTATATAAACTACAAATTATGATTTAACACCTAATCTGCAAGTCAATGACACATGTTTGGTGGGTTGATTCCCAAATGAAGCTTTCTTGCACTTCTTTTTTGTGAATTTGTAACAGAGACTTGAACTCTCTGTGATGCCTGAAATTTGAATTGCCCACCAGTGCAGCCAAATTTACACTGGTTTTCAGGCTATGAGGGAGTAAAACCTATACCCCAGTTCAAAATCTCGCACAAAACATGGTAGAGGCTGCATATGTTATGCCATACAAGATCTGGCTTTGAGATTTTCATAAGTTGTGTCAATAGTGATGACCGAGGAAAGCTTTCTTGCCACTGCAAGGTGGTTAAGTGCAGTACCTGCCTGAATAAGAAGACTTTTACTATTTTGTGCAAGAGGAACATAGTCCAGCCAAGCCCCTAAACTCTGCATCTTCATGTCTGAAAATTGTTTAGTTCTTTTGACAGTAAAGTGTTTTTTTTTTAGATCAACAGATAACAGATTGAGCCCTTTATCAGAGTATATATTGTTTGGTTGTAATTTGAATACTAAAAACTGTGACATCCTTCTGTTGCTCATCCCATCCCCTGAATTGGGTTTTAGAAATATCATTTTTGTCCATTGGAAACAATCAGTCAAAATCTAGTTCTCTTGTACAGAGATTGCTATTACAAAGCAATACATTTTTGTGATAAATATGAATGGATAATTAGTTGTTTGAGAATGCACTTACACCTGACTTACAAGATAACACGCAAAATTACAGCTGTATTCTAATCATTATTTTTTACCATTATCTTTTTTTTAATATTTACACTGTAGTGTTTTTCATACATTAAATAGTTTTTATTGTTTAAAATTTTAAACTTTGTAAATGTATAGTTAATGTTTTGTCTTTTGGCATGTTACAGGTAGCAACAGGTTACAAGCTCAAGTGTTTTTGATCAAAGGGGTTTTTCTGCACGATCAGATACTTTTATAAAATTGTGTGCAAACTGGAATACTAACAAGTAGTGGTGAAGTTGATACAAAAGTCATGGAGTTAGCACACACAAAAAGCTACCAAGAAATCTTAGACTATTTTTCAACTGACCTTGAAAGAGGGTTGTCTGAGGAGCAAGTTCAAAAAAATTTAGAAAAATTTGGACCTAATGGTAAGATTTACTTTGAATAAGGGGTCTGTGTAATATTTGTGTGTGTGTAACATTTATATATATATATGTATAACATTGTTTACCCCGTTGTATATAGATTGTGCCACACATTTAATACTGCTGGAAAGTTAAACCTGAATGTAATTCAAAGAACAATCTTATCATTAATTTTGTTATGAGAATGCTTTAGAAGGATAGTAATTTACTGCATTGTCCTTGGATTCCATTCAGATTTCAGTACAGATTTATCAATGATGTAACATAACCTATAGACAGAAAGGGACCATTTCATCCTTCAAGACTATGCTCACACACCCATCCTTGGAAACATTAAAAATGTAAATCCACCACTTATTTTTCCATAAATTGATTCCATTTTTAGACAGATCTATGATTTTTTTTTCAAAGTAGTGGTTATTTTGAAAAAGATGAGGGTAAATTTTTAAAAATCTTTTTTAAGTCTCATTTATATACTTATACATGCATACACACAATAGTAAAAACTTTCAACTAGTCATTATGGTAACAACATATCTATTAATTTTGATACAGAATGTTGTACAAGAATTTAACATTGCAGGTTATCAGCAAGTAATTTTTTTTCCATCTCTTTAGAAGCCAACTTTGTAAAATCTTCAGTTTAAACTTTTCTCATGTATTAACATAATCTTCTCTTTCATAAATGTATATGTATATAATATTGTTTCTTTAATCATGATCAGAGAAATAGGTATATTTTGATATCTTAGTGATTATTAGGCAAGCTATTTAGATTTAAGAAACATTGCAATTACATTCATGAGAAGAGTTTAATGTATTTTATTATTTTAGAATAAGTAATAGAAGCCATAACAAAATGCATTGACATTCATATAGTTCTCTGGTTCTTTTAAAGTAGTGGCTCATGTTAAAAAGATTAGGACAGAGATATTTTTCATCCTAAGTCTCCTCTATGATATAACTGAGTTTTCTTTTTTTTTCCATACCATAAATGAGAGGAGTGTTTATTTCTATGGGAAAAAATGGCTTATTTTACAACATATTAGAATAAGAACATAAAAAATGGCTTATTTTACAACATATTAGAATAAGAACATAAAAAATGGCTTATTTTACAACATATTAGAATAAGAACATAAAAAATGCAAAGTGAGAGGAGGCCATTCAGCCCATTGTTGTTCCCCTGATCCAAAAAATGAAACAAAAATACTGCTGATTCACTGATTTAATCCACCTTAAATATGTCCCTTTACTACCAATAAAAGTCCAGAGGAATTCATATCAATAACAAAAACCATGTTGCAGAATATATCTGTGTTCTGGATTCCAACTCCAGTATTCATACTAGCATCCAAAACCTTAAATACCACTACCTAAATGGATAGCCCTAAAGAAGGCTGTCCAAATTCCTAAAGATCACTAAAACATAAATCCACCCACACCAACTTATCTGATGCTCCAGAGGAAATATGTACAAAACTCTCGAGCTGATATTCATAGACTATACGACTTAAACCAGGAATTATTCAAATTTCTCACCTAAATCTTTTCCTTCAAAATGCTGATATCTCTTCTACAGCAAGAGAACCAAACTACATTCAGTAGACCACTTGGTATAGTTGATTCAGAAACTTAGTGTTCCCACCAACATAGATTTTCTAAAAATAGTGGGTAAGAACATTCATTTCGTTAAGCAACTTTAGGTAAAGAGCTTCAAAATAGGCCACTTGTAATTTTGCATTTGGTTTGTATGCAAGTGGCTCTGGGTTTTAGTCTCATGTGTGTTAGTATTCCAGTATTTCTCAACCTTAACATTTGTATTTGGTAAGAATCTTCATAGAAGATCAGCCACAATCTTTTCTTGTTTGTGAAACAGAAATGTTCCTGTACTGCAAATGAATGTCTCTGATGTTTTTGCCAAACTTTTTAGATGAAACCATCTTTGTAAAGTAAATGCATGCATGTTGTACTTCTCAAGAACTTTTTATTTATTCAGTTTATATATATATATACTGTATTACGTTATGAAGCTTTCCACTGGGTGTCATAAGTGGAAATCTTCTGCCTTTTCTGAACTGTTATTCATTTTACACACTTAGAAAAATAAATCTTAGAAAATTGTATGACATCTGTGCTGGGTGACCTTTTAACCTGAAGTCATACAATAGTCTGTAACATTGTCACAATAGTAATATGCATTGTTAACAACTCATCCATTTTCAACAGAAACCTAACAAAATTACTGAATCCCACAGGTTTTGGAAAACTTGTTTATACACCCTTCAACACCCACCCACTGACACACATACATGTCATATATATATGTGTTTTTTTTTGTAGTTAAGTTGAATACTAGTTGACAATCCCAGGGTTGCACCGACCCCTCATGGAGACCAGCTGCCTCATAGGAAGTAGAAGAGAGTTCCTTTCCTGATATAACCAGTGGCATACTAATTGTAAACAGTCCACTTGTTTTAAAGTAATATATTAAAACAATTCAAACATATATCCAAATATTTGGTACACAGTTGTTTCTATCTAGAGCTTTAAATAATTGCCTTTTTCATCAAAGTCTACACAGGCTGGTCCAATTACTTTTGAACAAATTGAAAAGACAATTTTTTTTTCTATACACTGTTATTACAATACAACCTGTGATAATTCCACTTCAAAAATTGCCACTATACACTCTTTATGGTTAAACTCACAATGTTGCAGTTTAAATGTATCAATCTATCTAACTAACTTTGTCCAACTATATAACTGTATCTATATATTTAACTCGAACTATATTTTGTATGCATACTTATAGCCTGACTGAAGCCTTGAATGTTCTACATACTACAAGTTATTAAGATGCAATAATAATCAAAACAACAAGAAAACTTAGAAGTTTTAATACAATTTAATGCAATAATACAACAAGCACCTTTTCACAGCAGTTGAACCACACGATGTATGATTTGCATAAACATTTTGTGCTTGTTATAGTTTTCGTGCTATAACTTTTAAATTTGTAAGTGAATGTTAATGAAATTTGGTACATTATCACAATGCTTTCACACACAAAATATAAATTGTTTTTATCAAGTTTTAAGGTTTGTAAAGCAAAGTTTTCTTCATGCCTTTTTTTTTGGTTCACATGTTGCCTATCTAACATGCAAAGTAATTTTCATTTTAAGATAAAAATGCTTTTATGCATCAGAAAATTTTCAAATTTCACATGCAAAATTTTTATAACGTCCAGATACTTATCAAATGTTTCTTAAGAAATAACTTTATATTTTATCTGTTATTTTCAGTAATGAATCTCTGTATGAGTTTGGTAGATTTGTAACTTGTCTTGGCTGTGTTTTAGTCAACTAGTATTTCGTAAAATACACTCACATTTCAATTATTATACATATGTGTATATAGATTATTGCTATTTTGAGATAAGTTCTTAAACTTATTTTTCCTAAAACATATAATAGTAAATAAAGAAGCAAAGCAAACAATTAGTTATGAACTTTATATTCGGTTGCTGCTTGATGTAAGTTGCTAAGCCTTTAAAACGTTTGCACATGGAGAATATGAAACAAAATAATTTTTTTTAGGTTTTATACATACATTTGAATAACTGAAAAATCATAAATTACTACATCAGTACTATACAATTCCACTATAATTTATCAAGCTTAGTAACTAAGATGTATTTTAGTATAAAAAATATTAAATTTCTATCAGACTAAAGACACACCCTACCTCCTTGAAATATTAGTTCAAAAGAAAGAAATGGTGTCCAAGCCCATTAAAATGGCTGAAAAAGCCACTAGTGGGACATTCTGAGCTTCCCATTGGTTATTCATGTCATATATAGAAGTATGTGTATATAAAGGAGCATTTCCAAAAATGGAAAGAGGTGGGTGGGGTGTTTGATTTATTACATGAGCAATATCTTAGCAAATAGAAAGGATATGACATTTGTTGCATCTATCCCCTTTGCATCTTCATGGTATGATGATCTTGGAGTCTAAGGCACTTCTCTCTCCTTTTCTTCTTCCATGAGATGTTCTCTTACTTCTGTAGTAATTCTGATCCTTCTTGGTCATGTACATGTATACATTTCAGTGGATTCAGGAGTTCAGTGGAGCATGTCCCATGATCCCCTTTACCACTGTTGTGTCTATACCTTTTTCTTTACCTCCCTCTCTGTTGTGGTGGCTTGTTCACTATAGCAAAACCAAGGGTATTCCACTCCCACCCTCCTAGCCCAACTTGCATCCTTATACTGATACCTCTCTTTCCACTTTGTGAGCATTTTCTTGAAACCCCCACTTTCTCTCAGGAGGAGAGTTCTCAGCATCTCATCTTTCATGAAATGACTGAGGCTTATCAGGCTTGCCATCTTTGGTGGATGTTGTCAGGTTGTCTCTAGTTGATTCACTCAGACAACTTTATGGTTTTTTTCTTACATCATCAGCAAGAAAGGCCCCACTCTCAGGACTTGTCCTTTCTCATTCAGGAATCCCTTCACTGAGCCTAGAATCATCATATTCCTCTTGTTGCATGTCACATTCTAAGGGTTTTGAATCTGGTGATGGATTGCTTTTCTTGACTGGACAGGATCCATACCACAGAGTGGTCCTTGCACCCCTCCAATCTTCTAGTGAACTTTTTACCACTCCTGGTCCTCACTGATTGATGCATTTGCAACTTCTCTTAATTCCACACTTCCCCTCTTTTGGTCTCCTATTCCAGACTATTGCCATGGCTTTCAATGCTAGGAATCTGGATTGGTCCAGTCTTTTTCTCTATGACTACCCTTTTCTTGTTCTTACAAATCTCTTCAAGGCCTTTGTTTTTCATTGCTCCCCCTGTCTGGTCACCCATTCCATCTGATACCTGTTTGTGGTTCTTTGGGCTCTTACATGTCACCTTCCTTGAGCCATTGGCATCATGTTCCTTCTCCTCCTTGCTTGTGGTCATCATTCATACATTTATGACTTTGACATCTCCAGTTTTCAGTCATAGAGGCAGGTTGATGCTGTTTCCAAATTGTTTCTTTGTTCAAAAGATGTGGGCTGCTCAAGAGAATGATTAGATGTTTTATCTTATCACTTACCCCTCTATTTTCTCATGATTGTGCCAACCCCAAGTGTCTTTTGTGTCCTCTATGGGCTGTCCATTACTATCTCCCTCAGACTACCACTTTTTGTGGAAACCTCCATTGCATGTTTTTACTCTTGCAGATCTCCTCCTCTTGGGATTTGTCCGTTTCCTTGTTCACTGTTCAGGTTTGCCAGTCCACCAGTCTCACATATTCTTTGGGTGAGTCTTATTCCTCCAGCCAGATTCAACATATCTCCTGACACATTCATCTCACATTACTTACATCATTGGGTAGTTCCTTTTGACCCTGTTTTTGCCTGCTCCTAGCTACCATTCTCTAGTTTACTCAGAGACTAGTGTGGGGAGTTTTACCTGTTGAGTTTTCAGTTGTCTTCATGTCATTCATACATTTCATGGCACATCCAAGTGTGTCCCATCATTTTTGTGCAAATTTCAAAATTATCACAAAAAAAGACATAATATGTACACATAATATGAAGAATTAATCACCATGTTTCTTATGTTTTTTTGCCATCAGATCCTGCCAAGTGGAATACTTACTCAAAATCTACATTGAGTGGGAGAGAATGAAAAACTTTAAACCCATCTGTCTCTGCTCATTGCCCACTGTAAAGATGGGATTTTCTGCAAGACCGTTTTGGCAGTATTACTGTAGAGTTGACATGGCAGTTTCTGTATCTTTTATAAAAAGAACAACAGAGAGCACCAGGTGTAGTCTTACCTTTATGCCTGGATTGTGCTTGCTGTCTTTCATTGTAGTAACCCATTGCATCGTCTCTTGGTTGGGGCCCATTTCAAGATTATTGTGCTTGATAACAGTGATTAACACACACACACCTTCTGATGTTCTTCAAAAGATGTATTCCTCCCTCTGTTCTTCAATATCTCATAAGCAGTTTCTGGTGGTTATGTCCAACTGGACGGGATTTATATTTGCCTTGGGACACAGTTGAGGTCTCCTCCTCCCTTTACTTGTCATTACAGTATTTACTTCATAAGTATTTCATCAAGATGGAAAGACCTAAAGCCCTAGTTGCACTACACATTCTAGTTTTGCCCAACTTGACAACACATTACCACCGGCACTGAATTTTCCATCATTCCTTTGGTCTACTCTCTCTATAGTGGAAATTATGAATAAATACATCACTACTAACAAATTGGGCAAAGATTATTCCCTACTTGAGAAAGATGTAGTCCCCCACTGAATTTTGCTCCACTAGATGGCCCCTGGTCTCATGGGAGTTGTACCCCATATACTTTCCCTTTCTGTCACTATTTCAGAAAGGAGCTCATCTTTATAATTGTTCTGCACTGGCGTTTCCAAAACTTTCAATGTGGGATTCTAGCTCTTATTAATGCAGAGGGGTAAGTAGAGTTTCAGAAGTTAATATTTTCTATACCTGAAAACATATTTCAAATCGATACTTCTCAGCCTCACCTCTCACCCTTCCTCTCCACTTCTGATGCATTTCATTTGGCTCATCAAGAATGATCCTATGCTAGTGCTCATGGGGATTACTGCACTATTACTCCTATTGATGGAGGGCTACAGCATTATGATGGTTATGTAATAGGCTGGTGTATTATGTTTAGGAATGTCTAAGAGGTCAGAGTTTATTCAAAATTTGTGGCATGCACAGAAAATGTTATGGCAGTTGCACACAAGATATTAACTCTTTGTGGTGCAAAGTTGTAAGTATCTATCTGAAATACATTTTCAGGAAAAGTAAATGTTAACTTTGTGAACTTATAAGTAAAATTTATCAAAATAAAAGTACATTTTAATTTAAGTTATTTTTACAGTGGATTTTCATTGTTTATTGAAGGGTAATTATTACCTTTATATCTGATTATTCGTGGTCACTATTTTTATGTGAGATGACCAGGGCTAATCGTGTTGATGGTAAGTTCCTTGCATTGGTTTACTATAACATGTATGTGCTAATGTGAGAGAGTAGTTAGTTTCATAACATCACCCAGCTGAGGGATTTTTGCACCTTGCTTTTAGTTTCAGCTTTGCATGAGAATATCATCAGCAAAGGATAGCACATGTCACTTGTTTGGAGTGTTAAGATGGGCTAGATTGATGGTATAGATGTAGAGGAGGACTGTTGAGAACTGTGATCATTAAGGCAAGCCAGTATTGATAGTGAGCCAGTTTGATTGCCAGCTTCCATGCTTTGTGATACATCTTCTAATAGTTTAGTGCATCTAAGACCCATTTTACACATGTTCTTGTACATTTTCACAGAAATTCTGCCTTGAGGCTGGTGAGCTTGATGATGTATGTAATACACATGCATTGGAGAAATGAGCAGATATCGAGAACATGTCATAAAATAACACACATATGTGATCAGGCTCCTGAAGACAGGTAGTTCTGCAGAACACTGTTACCTAATAGACTGGGAAAACTGCAAACCAACAGAGCAAGAAAAAATTAGATAATTCAGAAAATAAAATTATTGTTACCTATAAGAACCAAATATCCAGCCATCAATAGAGATTAAGGACTAGACATCAATACATTATGGACTTAATCACTTTATCAACCTAACAACTCTAATAATGGACCATGCTCATCAGCTTAATCCTCTGAAAAATCCATGCTCAACAAACAAACATCAATGACTTACAAATACAACTTCCTACAATTGTCAGCTTTTAATTCTTAGTATAACAAAACTAAACAATAATAAAATATTCACTCACAAAAATAAATTAATCAATAATATCTAAACCAAACACTTTTATATCATGACAGCCTCATTAAGCATTCCAATAGGTCTGTGCAGGGACCTGCTTAAACTTATCGAACGTATTTTGAATATACTTTTTAAATGTGGTTTTTACTTCTCACCTGTTTATATGCGAGTTATATTTTATGTATGTGGGAAAACAATGCCTATATCTATGCATTATGTTTTGCCATCCATGAACCTGTGGTCCACATTGATGTCAAGAGCACAACTTCCTTAGCAATATCTAGTCATGAGTTATATACATCGTGCTTCGAGTTTTGAACTTAAAATTTTTATACTTGTTACTGAAATTTTGTTGGTAATTTCCCCACCTTTTTTGGAAATGTTATCAGGATTTTATGTGTATGTGGGCTGAGGATTCTTCTACAGTAGATGTCTCTGACTTGTTGGCGATAAATTCGAACAATAGATAGACAGCACACAATCAACTTATTTTAAAATAATATATTAAAAATTCTTTATACTACAGGCAATCGCAGTTATATCTAAAACTCTAAATAATTCTCTTTTCTTGTCAAGAGTCCACTTAAGCTGATTCAATTACTTTATAATCCAATTGACAAGACAAGCTATTTTTCTCTACTCTTATCACAATAGTATCGGTGAATAATTCACTTACACTACCTCATGGTTACCATGGTTACATCACTTATCATCCTACTGCTCCTCATGTTTATGAATTTTCTATTTGGCAGTTTGATAATGGTTTTGCCATGTCTTTCATTACTGGCTACATAGCAGCCTTGTACAATACCCTTCATTTCTCCCATCCTGTCGAGTCTTTTCCTCAGCTGTCCTTTCCCTTTTCTTTCATTCCTTTCATCTCCTTTGTCCTCCTGGTCCTATGCCCCTTCCTGATTGGGACCTCACTATTGCTCTCCACGCCTTTATCCAACCTCCTTTCAAACCTTTAGCCATTGTTTCCTATACCATTTGTTCATGAAGACCTATTTTTTCTCCTTTTTTGCCTGTTGTCATCATAAGGTTGGATGTTTTTGCTCTTGATGTATAACATCTCCTTTATCACCATACCTATTTTCACCTGTAACTGGATTGCATTTTTTTTCCAAGACACTGACATCTCATGAAGGTGATGTCACATTCATTCCTACTTCCCTACTTTCCATTTCCCATTTGTATTCCCACTCTGATCTGGATCGCTTCTTTGTCCTGTTTGTGCTCTCAGATGTTATATTGCCCACACATCTTCTTTCCATGGTTCCTGTTTGTTTATCCTTTGGAACCTTTCTTCTCACAGTGATATTTTCCCTTCCACCCTTATGTGATGGATTCACCAACTTATCAGTCAGATTGGCTTATTCATCCTTGTCTTCTGATTCCATTTCCACTGTCTTTTCCAAGTGTCCTCTGATCAGATCTGACACTTTTCTCTTTCCCTGGCTGCCCATTTCCATCATTCATGGGAATAAATCATTCATACCTGCATGTGGACCACACCTAACACATTCATCTAACATTACCTTCCTGATGTGGCTGTCTCCTCCTCATCTGGATACCAAATACTGCCTGTTGCTATTCTCCACATCTCATTTCAGCTGTGAGTGGGTAAGTTTATATTTCTTTATTTCCCTTTCAGGGTCACTAACTTGCATGTTGGATCCTGCTCTGTGGCGAGTGGTGCTTGTCCAGATATACTAATCTATACATCCACACTGCAAGGCCTTTCCAATCTATAATGGCCAGTGTTGAGAGGGCATGTTTCATAAGACTGCTAGTAGCTTCATCCTTGCAGTGTTTTGCATCATAGCTATGTCCATCCCAGACTGTACCAACTCATGGACTATCATGAGTAAAGTAACATTGGGATACCTGCCCCTCTTTCCAATCCTGGTTGAATGAATTGAGATCTTCCAGCTTTTCAAAATAGGGTTTTGCACTTTCTCCAGTGTTGAATTTCTCTGGGCTCCTCACCGTGTCCCCCCCCCTTAGAGTGGAGTACAGGAGTCATTACCACTTACGAGCTCCTACCTGCTGGGGTGGTGGACCATGGAGTCATCCTCCTTAATGTGCTTAATCTCATTCAGTTGAAAGGAGATCTGTTGGTGTAGATGGTGTGAACCCTCCTCCTACCACAAAGTGGAAGAAATGTACTCAACACCACCTGGCTATGGACTGGAGATGATTCACCATAATGAGTTTACACCTATGGCTGGGACCATTTATCCTACTATCGGTTTTGGGTGGTCTGGTGTTGGATTAGAATTGGACCAGCCAACATAACTCCTCACACAGGTGGCTGGTATGCAGCCCTCATCCTACCACTGACTGGATGATAAATTCTCAATGCTGCCTGGTTTTGGAATGGAGTGAACTACAATGTTGCATTCCCCCTTCCTACTGTCACCCAAATGTCAGTTTTCTGGGTGGCCTGATGTTGGTGTGTATATGGATCTACACATGTGCCCTGACTGGGATGGCAGGATGGAAGCCATTTTCACTACTGCTTCTTTGTCTTGAGGTGAAAACAGTAGGGACCTTCCTCCAATTCCAGACCGGACAATAAATACCCAATGCCACCAGGATTTGGACTGAAGTTGACCCACAGATTATGGTCTGATGTGCCCTAGGCACTCTACACCATTTAGTACATCCATTCAAGTGTTGGATGTACTTCCTTTCTGTCCAATTTAATGACATATTTTCACAATGGGGGAAGAGTATACCTGGTTCAGATATGTTGTGGTCTCCCACAGGTATGTTCCTCTACAGAGAGATATCACACTTCATGGGCTCTTTTCAGACACTTTATGAATGGTGCTCATCTAGGTAAATATTGCACTGGTCCCTCCACCATTTCAAGGTATCATATCAGAAGTTAAAATATTCCTAAATTAAAAATGCATTATTTCCCACTTCTCACACTTACCACCTTTCCTCTTCACTTCTGTTGCTTTTTTTTGCCTAATATTGAAGTAAAGATTGGGTTCTACAATATAGAGGGAGCCAAATATGCCAGGAGGTGGTGTTGCACTCCTATTGGTGGAGGGTTGTAGCATGCTTATTTGTATGCTACATTGTTGTTGTCCCACGTTAAAAATTGGGGTAGGTGGGAGTATCAGGGCTAGTGGCAAGCAAAACGTTGTGTATATTGTGGGTAGCATCGAACAAGAAAAGCTATTATGTAAGAATAGGTAATTATCTATCAGAAATACATTTTCAGTTTAGGAAAATTATAATGTAAAATTCTCAACTAACATTTCAAAGATTTGAAAGATTGATCCAAATAGAAGTTAGTTTCATTATACTCTTTATAACAATTTTTGTAGAATTTAAGAAACTTTTTGCACAAAAATTAAAATAACAGTATCTTTTATTAGAGCTGGATTATTTAGTCGATATAATCAATTATCTGTGAGTAGTGAGTACATCAATTAATACCACATAACCTAATCAAGTAATTGAAATTACTATTAAGTTAATTTGTTTACTATTACTATTGTTACTATTAAGTTAAGTGTTTATAATTATTAGCAATTACATCAATTAGTGTGACATAACCTAATCAAGTTATTGAAATTACAATTAAGTCAATTAATGGAATCAGTGACTCTAATTATTACTATTTTCATTTATTCCAACAGTTAGTTAATCCAAATTTCGATTATATAAGTTATTACAAAAAATCAACCAATCAAAATTAATGTTTGTGATTACTACTGTTTTTATTTATTCTAACTTTCCAAGTAACCAAAATATTGCCAATAAACATGCTTGTTCTGTTTCTGTTTTGGCAGAGCTACTAAGGCTATGTACCACAGTCACTAAGTTTGAACTATAAACTGTAGGGAAGGCAACTGACTGTTAGCACCTGCCACCAACATTATTTTTTTTTTAATTTGTTGTTGTTGAACTGTTGACTAGAATTAAGGCAACTGGCTTGCAGCCAACTTTTTTTTTGCTTGTAAGTAGTATGGTTTGAGTAACACTGTTGATCAATCAAATGTAATTATTTAATGGGGCCATTGATTAATTGATTAGCAAATACCACTAATTGCCCAGCTCTATTCATGACACCATTAAATTTCTAAAGAAGTAGTCTAGTCATATATGTATGACACCTATATTATAACTGTAGTTTCTTTTAATATTTTATTTAGAAAAGCCCTCAGCTTTAAAATGCTTTTATATGATTTGAGATATATTCAAAGTTTTTTTACACACACACATGCACACTGTTGTATTTTAATTAAATAAGGATTTTTTATTAACAATAATTGTTTCAAATATAGAGATAGTTTTTAATATGAAATGAAGGTAAAGCTTTGAATAGTTAAGTGCATCCACTACTCAGAACTGTGATTGTTTTATGGGAAAAAAGTTATTTAATAGAAATATTGAAATGGTTCCTAAAGTTAGTACCTATATATGAACAAAAATTATATCATTATCAAATTATTGATGACTTATTATTTGCAAATGGTTTATTGATTCAGATGCTTTTTGGAAAGTTTAATAACTTAATTTGATGCATTATAGAATACAGTTGCTCTACAAGTAACATGTAATTTTGGTTATCAACACTCATATTTGAAATGGTAAAATTGACAGAAAAAGTTTTACCAAACTCTTAATCACTGTGGATATTTCCATGAAAAAAACTATCATAACATTTTATTATAATAAGTAATAAATATTTATTTTGTATTTATATGTATTTCTTTGAAATAAATAGTTTCTTAAAGGACAGTTACCTTTATACCCAAGAGATCCTGTGTGGTATGCAGGAATACCATGCATTTTCTACCTTCTCATTTTAATGCAGAATTTTTCAAAAATTTTTGCATTACACATTGGCTGTAATGCTGCATGTTGTGCAAGAATGTCAGCATTCTTCAATGGTTGGCTAGGTCAGGGACAGAAATAATGAAATTACATTCACTGAGGGAAAGCTGTCAGGAAGATTATGTTCCATCACATAAAGTTGCATTTCCTCATGATTTTTTAATTTATTTAATCCATGCAATATGTTTACTTTCATTGGTCATAACTAAAGGAATACAGATGGACAGTACATTTCTGATCGAGAAAGCTAACTAAAAAGATAGAATTTCTCAGGCAGAGTTAAATTCCAATACTGTACATTACCTCCACTCACAAAAATAGCTATTCTTCTTCAGGGCTGCCCTCTATATGCAAAAAAAAACATTTATGCATGCCACAGGCCTTTTATCTTCCTTCAGTTGGAATTGACTGATTGCAATGCATATCTCATGCAAATCATCATGTGACAACCCTCCACCAATAACAGTGCGACATACTCTCATGGTGCATGTGACCCCCTTTATTCAATTCTAACAAACCATCACTTTCTTGTTTGGCAACACTCATGTTCAGACATTTTTTTTTTACTTTGTTGCTCTTCGTGTGTTTCACATTTGTGACTTTAATCGCTTAATTTCTGAAGTGGGATTTCTTCATTAATTTATTCTTTACATTGAATAAGGATTTTACTTTATCTTCATTTCCCATCTTTATTTTTTGTCACACTTGCATTTTTTTCCATCAAGCATTTTTGTTTGATATATATTTCTACAATGAATTCTGAGGTTCATATTACCACTTCGAGTATCATACCTCCTACTAGCATTATTTCACAGGCTGCAGGTGACCTGTCGTTGGATTTATGTGCAATTATCTGCTGTGAGATTGATTGTTTTATGGGTCAACCTTCTTCTCCTGAACTTGCCCCACTTCCTTCAGAGCAAGCCAAACCTGTGTGGGCTAATGAAGATTTTGATAGACTTTTTCCACTACAGGATTTTGCCATGTCTTCCAATGCCCCACCTACAAAATCAGCTAGGCCTAGTACTGCATTTTTAGAGATGATTTTTCAGGTCTGTGATGTTTTATCCATTTCTCCAATTTTCTATGATCCCCATCCTTCTTTGTTGCATGATAGTTCTTCCTCTCCCTATTTAGTTTTCACACCTCCCCAGATATTAGGGTTCATGCTGAGCAATTTGCTTCACAATTGGTTGAGGGTGTGTCAGCATGCCTCGCCCTCCACAGGCTATGGATCAGTTTGCATTAGCTTACTATCAGGTTGATTGTTTGTTTCTCGACTCTCAACAGTTGGGGTTGATTTTACCTGTTTTGGGGGGGTGGTCCCTGATTTTCCTGTGCTTTTAACCCATGCCCAGTTTTTACTCCTTCTTCTTACCCTTACTTCCCTTCTACAGTAATTGTCTACTATCCATCTTCTTTCTTAGTCAGTCTACCAAGACCCTGAGGGTTCTTTGAGGGAAGTCCTCTCCTTTATTACCTTCATGTTGGCTAGATTGTTGTCCTCGGCTCTCGCTTTACACATGTTTCTTGTTGTTGGGATCTTGTGGGTCGAGATGCGACCTTGTCCCAAGCTCATTTGCTGCCACCTGATTTTAAGGATTTATGTATGGCTCCTTTTCTTTAGCAGTATGTTTTCAATCATGTACCTGAGACTTTGGTCTCTACCCTTTCCTCTTGTTCTTCAATTTCTCTCCACCCCTTCGTCTCAGACACCCGTTTCCTTCCCCCATGCCTCGGGATCCTACCACCAGCCAGTGTCTGTCAGAGGTGGTACAAGATCTTCTGTCTCAACAGGTTATTGAATCTGTTCATCATCTTTCTTCAGACTTTTATTCCAGGCTGTTTGTTTTCCCAAAGAAAACTGGAGACTGGCAGCCTGTAATAGATTAGTCCCATCTCAATTAATTTCTCAATTTGCCCCTTTTTACCATGGAGTCGTTTTCTACCCTTAGGTTTTCTCCAGGTTTATGGATGACCAAACTGAACGTCACAAATACTTATTTGCATATTCCGATATCTCAGAAGTTGGGACTCAATCTTCGGTTTGTTCACCATGAGGTGGTTTATCAGTTTCTTGCACTGCACTTCAGGCTTGCTTTGGCCCCATATGTTTTTTCTCAGGTGATCAGAGTATTCTCTCATCATTTATATGCTCTTGAGTTGCACTTTCATCATTGTATGGACAATTGGCTACTGTTAGCTTGTTCCAAAAAGGAGTCTGCCCATCACACTCAACAGCTGCTCCTGAAGGTGGCTCGAGTGGACTGATTAATCAAGTTGGAGAACATTCCTGCAACATACCCGATATTTTGTTCATTTGGGTGTTTTTCTCAACATCCATCTTGGTTGGGCTTAACCTTCTCCTCTTCGACTTTGTTCAATGGAGCTTTCAGTTCTAAATGCTCTTACTGTTCCCTCTATTACAGCCCATGAGGTTCTATCCATTTTGGGGATGTGGTCTTCCATAGCAGCCCTTATCCCCTTAAGTCAGGCTCTTCTCGTGACTAGTGGAATCTTGCGAGGGATCCTTCAACAGCTCTTATTACCCTTCTTCCTACCCTGGTTGATGATGTACATCGGTGGTTGGACAAGCATGTTGGTGGGTGTCCCCCTTCCTCCTCCTAGTTCAGACTTACACACCTTTATAGATGCATCCATTTAAGGATGGGGTGTGTGGGTCGATCGTCAATCAACAGGAAGCTACAGGGTATTGATCTGTGGCTGAGAAGTCTTATTATATTAACATTTTGGAGTATCTTGCTGTATGTTCATTTTCTACATCTGGCCAGAAATCATCTTATAATGATCCATTCTGACAATTCTACAGTGGTTGCTTATCTCAATCACCAGGGCAGCACTTGTTCTTGATCCCTCTGTGTTCATACATTGGATCTTCTTTTTGGGCCCACACACTAGATATTCATATCATTCCAGGTCATGTTCTGGATGCTTTCAACCTTGTTGTGGATCGACTTTCCCATCCAGACAAAGTCTATCTGACAGAGTGGTCTTTTGCTCCTGTTGTTTTCCAGTGGCTTTATCTTCAGTGGGGTTTTCTTCACATTGATGCTTTTGCCATGTCCCTCAACCACAAATCGCCATTGTTTTGGTCTCCAGTCTTTCATCCTCTTGCTCTGGTTGTCGATGCTTTCAACCAGGAATGGACCAACAAATACCTATATGTCTCTCTTCTCCCATTCAACTTCTTCATCAGGTGATTTCAATCATTCATGCCACTCTGTGTCAAGTCCTTCTGATTGCTCCTCACTGGCTGGCTCAGTCATGGTTTTCGTAGCTACTTCAGCTCCAACATACCCTTCCATTACCTCTTCTTACTCCATTTCTTCTTTGTCAACCTCAGTCACCGGTGCTTCATTCAATCCTTCCTGTCCTCCGTCTTCATGCCTGGTTTTTATCCAGTCCTTTGGAACAAGCCAGATCTCCTCCCCATGGGAAACTTCTCTTCTGGCTCATTCCATTCACCCTCCCTCCATCAAAGTTTATCAGTGTCGATGGAATGTTTTCCTCCATTGGCCTTTAAGTCAAAGGTTTTCATCTGCTCAACCCACTGTTCCTCATATTGTAGATTTCCTCACTTGACTTTTTAATCAGGGTCCTTTGTATTCTCTATATCAGGTTATTGGCTGGCCTTGTCCCACATCTTTTGTTTTTCCTGATACCATAGGGTGTTTACCTTTCCCAATTTTTCCCTGTTGATGCATTCCTTCTAGATTTGTGATATGCCACAGGTTGCTGTCCTTTCAGATTGGGATGTTAATGTCGTCCTTTACTGCCTCACTTTGCCTCTGTTCAAACCACTCTCCACATGCTCCTTATTTCACCTTTCCCTTAAGACTTATTTCTTTCTTCATTTAGCCTGTGGGCATCAAAGGTCTGACTTATTTACCATAGATGTTTCACTTTTTATTGTTCTACATATTGTTTCCTTTATCTGGATCATCCTTGCCTCCCCAAAACTTCAGCAGCTTGTGAGGGTAACTTTTTGCAGATTTCCCTTCCTTCCATTTCCCACCTTTATCCTTTATCCTTTTCTCATCTTGATCCAGATAGACTTCTATGTCCTGTATGTGCTCTTTGCTGTTATATTGCCTGCACGGCTTCCCCCATGGTACCCATTCCTACCTCTTTCTTCCTTGGCATCTGTCCTCTGTTGGTAATCTTTCTCCTTCCACACTCACCAACTGGATTTTGCTTTTAATTTGATTGGCTTATTCCTTATTATAATTTTCTCATCAAAATCAAAACTTTACCTTTTCATTGATATCTCATCTTTATCGTCTCTTGGAGGAAATTTTTCAGTCAGGCATGTGGACTACCCCTAATAAGTTCATCTCTTACTATTTGCATAGGATCGTCATTTCTTCCTCTTCGGGTTATTGTCTTCCATCTGTAGCCATTCTTCAGACTTTAGTGAGACTTTGACTGTGTAAGTTAATGTTTATTATTCTTTATTTTTTCAGGGATTTTTTTCCCTTTTTATTAATGCTCTTGTTTGGATCCTTATCTGTGGTGAGTGGTGCCTGGCTACGTATTCTTTAACTGATCAAATCTGCACTGTAAGGCCATGTTGACTTACATATACTTCCATGGCCACGCTAAGCATACTGCAGAGATAGGATGTTCCACAAGTTTGCTTGTAGATTTATCTTCATAATGGAATTGCTTAAAAAAGTTTGCCTGACCCAGACTGTAAAGCAGAAGGGGATAACTGCCCATCCTTGTCATGCCTTGAATTGAATAAATCAGTATGGTCTGCTTTTAAAAATATGGTTTTGTGGTCATTGCACTGTCTCAGGTGTTGTTGTTCCTCTGGACTCTCCATCACATCCTTTTCTTCTAGTGGAGTTTGAGAGTCCTTACCACTTTTCATTTCAAATCTGCTGGGTGGTGGACTGTGGAGGCATCTTCCTGAATGGGTTAATGAAATGCAAATAGTATATATAAATGATTATATAACCATTCAGTTGAGAGTAGGGAGGTGGTGTTCTGCTGGTGTAGATGACATGATATCCTCCAACATGAAATAAATATAAATGAGAGTGAGCTGTCAAACTTTCAGTTCACCCCTTCGATTGGGATCACTCATCCTATTCCCTCATAAATGTCGGTTCCCAGTGACTGGGGTTTGGATTTAGAGTTGGACCAATCAACATAAGTCCTCACACATGTAATACAGATGTCTGTAGTCCTCCGTCAATTATACTTTTGTTACTCCATCCGGGTCACAGAGGAGGTACTTGCAAATTATTATGGTTTTTCCCCTTCTGCTATCCCTCTATGCTTATTCATCCAAGGATGTTATTGTGCATGGGGAAGTTCTGGTCAATTTCAATTTTGAGGAGATGGTTTACATTACATAGACATATTTTCGATACCAGATGTTGGGCTCCTGGATTGAACTACCAATTTCTTATATTAACATGTGCCTCATTCATGGGTCTGGGGGTTCTTGATTCCCTGTGGTATCATGAACTTGAGAGGAAGATTGTATGATCCTCTTTCCTAACCCCACCAGGTGGCTGAATTTTGGATTGCAGTTGACTTGCCACCAGTATGATCTTCTTTCCTACCCCACTAGGATGTCGGTTCTCATTGACCTGGGCTTTGGATTGTAGTAAATTTGCCAGCAGTATGAGCCTCTTTCCTATTCCCATATGGATGTTGGTACCCAGTGGCTGGGTTTTGGATTGTAGTTGATTTACTGACAGTATGATCCTCATCATACCTCCACGTAGATGTTGTTTCCCAGTAGCATGGGTTTTGGATGTAGTTGACATGCTGTGTATGATCCATCATGCCCTAGCTACTCTACACCTAGGACACATCCTTTTAAGTTTACCCACTTTTATATTTTCTTGGATAGTTTCATAAATATTTTATAGTTTGGATGATAATCTGACCTTAGTTTGCTCCCACTTAGATGTGCTTCTTTGTTTTTCCACCCATATGTGTGACATCTTTCTACGATGGGAGAAGAGTATATCTGGTTCAGAAGTGGTGCAGCCCTCCCACATCAGGTCTTAGAATCTGACTGTTTCATCTTAGGGAGTGTTTTTCAGATGCTTTTAAAGGATGCTTCTTTCTTTCCCTTGCACTGGTCCCTCCACCTATTCAGTGTGGGATTCTACCTATTTATGTGAGTGGAGGTAATGTACTGTATCGGAAGTTGTAATTTTTCTATACTGAAAATATATTTTTGATAGGTACTTACTTCTGGTCACACTTTCCACCTTTCCTTCCCACTGAAAACCGGTGCTTCCATTTTCTGCCAAAACTCAAAGTGATAGTTCGGTAGAATTGAACAGAGGGAGTCACATGCATCATGAGAATATGTCACACTCATATTGGTGGAGGGTTATTGCATGATGATTTGCATGAAAGATGCACTGGAATCAGTCAAATCTAATTGAGGGGAGATAAAAGGCTTGTGGCATGCATAATTTTTGTTTGCATATAAAGAGCAGCACTAAATGAGAATAGCTATTTATGTGAATTATAACTTTCTCAGGAATTCAGAAATGTAATATATCCCAAAATGTGTTTGAATGAGAATGGCCACTCATGTGAGTAAATCCAACATTCCTTGTTAAGTAAGAAACGTTAGATTTAAACATTCATGTTCTGGATCTAGAGGGAATTGGTTAGTGGGAATACATATTTAGGGAAGAAACCAGTCTAATTAATTTACAAATCCAGTAAAAAACTTGTTTTATAGATTGTGGTGTTATCCAAAAACTTATCCTTATCATGATCTTTCTGGTTAGATTCACAAATGTATTATCTTTATCAATTTCCTTAAAAGTAACCCTTTTAGTTTAGGAGCTAACAGAGTTCAGTATTGAAGGTTTATTTTATCATTATTAGAAGCTACAGTTGTGTAACTTTTAAAATTTCTAGAACAAAATGTAACTATTTGATAAACTTCTATATATTTCATATTAACTTAATTTTTCTATGTTACTTCAATATAATTAAAGAACGCAGTTACTCATTTATAATAGTGCCACAATTGTATATGTTGTGCTTACACAAGTATTAATAATTTAGGTTGGTGATGAGGAACAATTCAACTTTTATAAAAGAGGTCTCCGACCATTATTTGTAACAGTAGTCCAAAGTATCTCACATGTTGAGTTTCTTAAAAGTTTATGTGACAAGTAGCCTATTTAATATATCAATGAAAATTGCTTGAGTTATGGAATAGTAATAAATGTAATACAAGATGAGTTTCTTTCTTGTTGTTTTTTTATCCTTTCTGTTTATCTAGTTCTTTTACTTAACTGTGTTATATATAATTAACTTTTTTCTATAGATTTGTTAATAATTATTATACTTGTTTGTGTACTACTTCATTATCATTTGTTTTCCAATTGTTAACAAAGTTAAACAAGTTATTTTAAGTTCAGAATTTTTATTTTGCTTCATGGAATTTATTATTGTAGCAAGTTTTTGTTTGTACCATGAAGTACATCTGTGGCCATTATAACTATTTTTTTTTCTATGTGACAGTTTTACATACTTTTTTATAGACTTGGATTTTCTAAGTTAAGCCATATAGATTGAAAGAACTACATGCACTTCACATGATTTAAAGCCATGAGACTAATCATTTTTGCTATTTTGGTTGAAAAAAAACTATTGTACAATGGATACTTTTTGTTCTTCATGTACACAATGTAATTTAATTTGAAACATGTTTTGAAGTATATTTTGCAGCATTTTTGGGATAGCCTCTAATGAAATAAATTTCTAAGGCCTTTAGAAATTTATGTGAGAGTTGAGGCATGTGAATATGGAAATAAAAAATGTTGTTAGATTTCCATAGAGTAAATCAATGTGAGAGCATAAAATTACTTCTTTCAACACTGCAGTGAACATTTTATGTTTAAAGTTGTTTGTAATTTTATTTCAGTGGTCTTATTTTTTAAATTTCTGGTTCCATATTGTGTTAATTTGCATTGAACAGGAAGATTTTAAATGAGGGACTAATGTTTTCAGCACTGTTTGCATATCTTTGAAAAAGTGCCTTATATTTGTATATCTGTTACTTTTGTTTGAGCTCCTCTTCTTTTTCTTTTTTTTTCAGAATTACCTGCTGAAGAAGGTGAGTACATATTACAATAATATTTAAGCATGTATTTTTGTTACATGTGGTATAGCATGATTTTTTTTCAAAACTGATTAAAAAACAAATATTGTTAAAGATTTAATAAAGACAAATGAATAAAAATGGATAATCTCTTCACGAAACAGGGCATGGTGAAAAGGTATTCAGAAACGAGTATCCAATAAGATTAATGAAGCTTGTTTACTCAAAATACAGCAATGATGTTATTGAAATATAGATAATTGAATTCAGAAAGTTAATATTTACTTTAAAATAATGCTAATAGTCTAATTGCTTGCATACCTGCAGAAAACCACAAATCTTTAAAATATGTCTCATTTAAAGGATTTTTTTAATATTTAATATCCTATTTACTGTTTTATAATTTTTTAGGGTTTTCTAAATTTAAAAGTTTTGAACTATGCTTGATATAATATGGCTGATTAACACTGTATGTTGAAACTGAATATAGGTATATATATATTTCTTGAAAACTCACTTGGGACAGTGATCTTTCAATTTTCAGTCTTTTTATTTTTTATTTCTTTGAAAGTTTGAGCTATGTGACTAAGAAATGACACTTAAACTCTCTTTTTTTTCTTGAGAGATCAAGAAACATTAAATGATATAAAAATACTAAAATTGATATTTTCCATGTTTCAAAAATTTTAGTGTAACAGCCTTTCAGCTAGTAGCCATCGTCAGGCTTAGCAATACTGTAGAGTACTTTGTCAATTTTCTCTACAATGTTATGTGTCTTAAACAACATATAGATAATGCTGATTGGTATGTATGCATGTGTATGTGTGTATATATATATATATATACACACATATATATATTGTACTTTTTATTTGATGAATTTAAACTGTATCATTAAAGTTAAAAAAATCTCTGATGTGATATTTATACATATAGAATACATTTAAAAAATATTGAAAGAAACAGCTTATTCTTGCAGAAATGACAATTTTGTTAATATATAAAAGTAAAAGTGTGCAAAGGAAAAGACATGAAGAAATTTTGATGTATTAAAAACAAAAAGTTTTTAACAGATGATGTAAAATTTGAAACCTATGCTTATAAAGTGGATGTTTAACACAGTGATCTAAAAACCAAAATTATCTGTATGTATATTATTAAATTATCATTTACCAGCATCCTACTTCAATAGTATGTGTATTTATGTAACCAACTTCCTTGATAGCAAGATGAGTTTGTTGAGACATGACTGATAAAATAAATGGTTCCAAATTGTGCTGGCACTATGGGAGACAAGCCAGAAATAGCTTTAAACAGGGATCTGGTAGCACAGTTAGCCTTTCTAAGTACAGTAGTATACCAAATGTTCATTTCATGCAACCTATTTTTAAACATTAAGTGCATAGCATAAAGTGACTATTCATTGCTTCCTTTGATTTTATAGGTAAACCTCTATGGCAGCTTATACTGGAACAATTTGATGATCTACTAGTGAAGATTTTATTATTAGCTGCTGTAATTTCTTTTGTAAGTACAGTATTACTTAATTTATGAAAGATCCTATCATATATTTTATGAAATGAGTTTATTAATATATGTTCCAGTCAGTGATAAGGAAAAGGAGCAGAAATATTTGAAAAATATATTAACTGAAAATATGGTTTTTAAAAATAAAATTTCCCTGATTTGTAATACACATTATGAACTTTGCTATAATCAACATATTTAATAACAGCTTTGACTTAAGACAACTATCTTGTTTAAATCTACTTCACAAACTCAAATATCTACACCAATTCTTGCATTAAAAAGTTATTATTTTCAGTAAATTACAATGATCACATTTGGTTAGATGTACATGTATATGAAAAAGGATGGCTGGTGTGTAGGTTTCTGTTTGTTTCTAGAACAGCTGCATAGCTTTCTGTTCAAATGTATTTACCACTGAAGTATGTATGCTCTTCTGCTTGTGAACATAAACAGATGTATTTTTATTTTATTTTTTAATGTTTTTTGTATTATTATATAACATCAAAGTAAGTAACAGCAATCAGCTGTGCTGTCCCCTTTTTATTGCCACTATAAAGAGGAGAAGCTTTCTATATATGGTAATATTATACTTTATAAGTATGAAGAAATGAGTTTAATTGTTTGAACTTCTCACAGGTTTTAGCTTTATTCGAAGAAAATGATGGACAAATCACAGCTTTTGTTGAGCCGTTTGTCATCCTTCTTATCCTTATTGCGAATGCTGTTGTGGGAGTGTGGCAGGTAGGATATTGAGATACAATGTGTAGCTTTCAACATGAATCTGAAATGTTTTATACAAACAACACAAGAATAATAGATAGTTGCTCTACCTTTTCTTTCTCTATGTTTCTCTAGTTATCAGTAAATCTGTCAGTTATTAAAATTAGAATTAATTGCTCAGCAGTTGAATGCTAATGGACAGAGGTCAAGGTTTAGGATAACTGTTGTATCATTAAGAAAGTATATAACAGTAATTCAGCCACACATAACTTTGGAACTATGTACTGCAATTTAACATTGTCTACAGATAACAATTATCTTGTCACTTTTGTTTGAAAACTTATGTACATTACAACTTGCTGCTAATACTGTATCCTATTATTTTTCATGTTATTGAGGCTTCATTAACATATTGAGAAGGGAATATCTTTCAAATGCAGAGATTCAAAGATAGTGTAATCTCAATATAAAATATTGATTATTTAAAAGTACAATTGATTTAGTCTCTCTCATCTTCTCTTAACTATGAGCATTTGTATACTTGTTACTTAAAACTTGCTTTCACTCTAGCTAGTAAAGCCACTTGTCAATAGACAGACACAATAGATCTCATTTTACTGTAATATAAAAACAGTTGAATCAGATTTGATTGTATTATTTATCCTTATAGTAATATTATTAGAATCTACTGAAGAATCTTTTCAGGTTTAAGTATATTTATAAACTTATTAAGTATGCATGCATTGTTTCACATAGTAATAATAAATGAAGTTAGTACAATATTTGATTTTTTTTATCTACATAACATGTTTATTGTTATGTAAGTAAAGTTCTATATTATTAACATTCTCGCTGATCAAGGTTTTACAATTACATATAACATATTAAATGTATTGCTATTTCAAATACACTGTAAGACTAGAAAAGACCTCTCATGTGCAAATAATATATGGGTTGATCATTTTTAGTGTTAAACATTTTCTATCAGATATACTCAGACTTAAAATGGAGGACTGAAAACATGGGATGACTCTTAGGACTAATTTTAGTTGGACCTGCTCTCAAGTTTCCTGACAGTTTTGACGTAGTAAATGTAGAATGATAATGTGATAACTTAATGGAGAGCACATGGCTTCATTTCTTCCTTCTAGTGCATGTTATATATATGTATTTTGTTCCTTTTGGATGAGCTGAAAATAAAACTGCTTATCAAGCATCTTTAAAGCATTTTCTTTCTTGTTGATAGTACCATCAGTGGAATCAATAATTTAAGACATATAAAATTTACAACAGTAATATTGCATTTTAGGTTCAGTATCCACTAATTATTTCTAGTTGAATAACTTCCCTGAATTTATTTTGCTATAATAATTTGCTTAGAAACAAAATTGAGTATGTTCTTATTCCAAGACACAAGAAAATTTATCCTTAAAACGATGTTGTGTATATAAAGCAGTTATTTCTTATGTAGGATCATATTCACATAACAGACTTTGTTCTAATGGGATAGATTTTTCTTGTGGAATGATTGGTATTAATTTTTTGTATTCTAATGTCTAACTTAAAGTGTTCCATAAATTTATCTTTATACATATAAATGTTTTCATGTACTCTTTGTGGTTTATTTCACTAACTGTATTATCATTTGTAATAATCAGTGATATTGGAATATGAACTAAAGACTTAGAGCAAAACTGTTTTTATGATTGTCTTTACAACATTTTTTTATGGCTGAAGTGTTATTCTCTAGTATGTACATCTATTTTAAGTCTAAACCATACAGGTTTTTATGTTTTTGTAGTAGATCCTAGCAACTGAGGTACATCTATAGGTGGATATAGGTTTTTATTTTAAATTGAAATGTATTTGTGTGTTACATGTTACTTCATAAAATGCTTCTTAAAGAAATTACTTTTTCTAAAACTGTACATGGCAACTTGAAATATGAGAGCTTTTGTGTAGTAAGTCATTCATCTTGTGAATTGTAGGATTTTGGAGACTAATATGTTACAGTATCTTAAGATTTTATGATGACTGTATGCATTTTATATGTAAATGTAGTACAAGTTGAGAATTAATGAATTTTATGGACTTTTGAATAACTGCGTAATTGTTTTACTTTTCACTTGGTTTTAATTGCTTTATATTACTTGTACACAGCATTAAATTATTCATAGATATAACTATGTACAGTAGGTGCAACAAGAAATACTGTAGCAGGGATGATTTTTTCAACATGATTGTTGTAGTTGGCAAAATAATTTTGTATTAGATATATACTCTTAATTTATTTTCTTAGAATGGATACATATATATGTTTCGTGTTTTAGTAAACTGTTATATATTTCATTTTTGTCCAGTTAGTCATATAAACATTTCTATAAAGCATGGATAACAAAATATTTAACATCATTAAATATATTAAAAGTACACCTTTGGATATTTCCACTTATGGAATTTTATATGAAAAGTTAGAAATATATACTCCATGTCTGCACTTGAATGGTAGTTTGATAATTGTTTTTAAGTAAGTGCACATTTTATGTTATAAATCACTGAAAAAAAAAGAAAAGAACTGATTTATTTCTTTATTAGCTCATAAGTACAATTTTAGAAGATTAGCATAACATATCTATGTTCCTCTGCAAGTTTCAAACATCCCAGTGTACTGATCAAGTTCCTCCATTATCCCCAGTTACTTCTGTAGGCTGCTCTAGGGGTGACTGTACCCCTCAAAAAACTTCTGAGGACACATGGTGGTGGTAACTAAGCATTTGTACTAAGACTGGTCCTGCTATTTTGGGAGTCTTAACACAGTTTAACAGTGTTACTATTTGTACTAAGACTGTTCCTGCTATCTTGGGAGTCTTAACACAGTTTAACAGTGTCACCATTTGTACTAAGACTGTTCCTGCTATCTTGGGAGTCTTAACACAGTTTAACAGTGTCACTATTTGTACTAAGACTGGTCCTGCTATCTTGGGAGTCTTAACACAGTTTAACAGTGTCACCATTTGTACTAAGACTGGTCCTGCTATCTTGGGAGTCTTAACACAGTTTAACAGTGTCACCATTTGTACTAAGACTGGTCCTGCTATCTTGGGAGTCTTAACACAGTTTAACAGTGTCACCAGGATTCAGAGGTGGGTCAGTAACACAAAATACAATAACAGATTTGTGCTTGGCAATCCTGTAAACCTACTACTAGACCCTCATAATGCCTGAGTAACCTGTCAGGTATGTTCTAGCCACCCTTAGTGTAGGGGTTATACGATTTGATAAGAACATCTTTCCCAGGCCACCTCAAGTTTGCCTACTAAATTTTGTCAAGCTATATCCAAAACTGTAGATGAATTTCATGGATAAACACACTAAACATGAACTAATATATGATTAATACAGCCAAATGACATAGAAAAATTTCATGTAGAAGTATGTTCTGATATCCTTATAATACATTTGTTGGGCATAGCATAATTTGTAAATAGGACCAAAAATGTAAAAATACTTGTTTAAGCTCTATTTAAGATAACAATTAGCATGATTGCTCAAAATAGATCATATAATACCCTATAACTGCATTTTGCATATAAGGAAATCTAAGCCAGAAAAATTCAAAAATAAATTATGAGATCATTGTACTCAAACGAATTGGTATCTCCTTCTTAATTTTGTATACGTTAGAGAACTTGGATAAAATGTTGAAACTAACCAGGGAAAGCAAAACAAATTTTTAGAGCAGCAGTTAATTGTATATGAAATACATAACCCATCCATTCTGTACGTAACTATAAAACACTATCATGATTTTAATTTATAAACTTTAGCAAAAGGAATAAATTTTGATAACAAAGACAACCGTTTATGGAGTTAGTTTAGAAATTCCAAATTTTTCTGTTGTCATTTGCAAATCTGAAAAGTGAATATAAAAGTACCAAATATTGATTGTTCTAGTGATGTGATACATAACTGGTATCATTGTAGGCTTCAGATATACAGGTAAATATTGTTATTAAAACAGAAGGCCTAACACTGATAATCATTATTCAAACCTTTTTCCAGTGTGATCTACACTGTATTACCAAAAGAACTGGTATAGCACACTGTCAGAAAGTAGTGGTGTGCTTTGCCACTGGAACTCCAATTTAATAGGGAGTGAGCCCATCTCTGACAGTTCACACCAACTATTAATAATATACATCAAGTGGGAAGACAGTTGCTCCTTTGCAGCACTTCCAAAATATGGTGAGGAGTCCATCAACAAAAAATGTTAGAACAATTCAGTTAGAATCAGGTTTATTCTGGAAGTTGTTTGCATCAAAGCATTTCTTCATCAATTGATCACTGTAAAACTGAGTATTAGTCGGTGGACTGAACATACTACCAGTGGTGTATCAAGTAACTATTCTTCTTTGGAGGATAGCAAGCTATATTTTGTATGGCATTTAAACTCTGAATATTTGTCAGTGACAGATAGTTAATCTTTATAAACTACTTATAAGCCTATGCACCACACAGATTCATTGGAGATGGACCCATAATTAGCTGGGCATCCGCTGTCCTAGTACTTGTAGTGATATAGTGTAGATTTTTAATATTTCTGGGAAAAATCACACTATACAATGTTAAAATGTATAGCTTAAGTAGTTTAGATCATGTACATGTATGAAATCCCTGACTTTCTTTTTAAAAAATACATTATATTTCATTCTTAATGAACATTGAAGAACGATGTCAGTTTTTTTCTTGCGTTTATATCAACTTGTAACTTACCTCTTGAGTATATTAAAGTTTTTCATTAGAAAGTTTTTGTTTATGGTCTACAAATTCAGGTTTGTAACCAGACTGAACTTTTAAAGAAATTGCTATTACAGAAAGTTGCTTGTATTGTGCAGGACCCTTTTATTGATGTATTGTGGCACATTTTGCTACTGTTTTATATTTAATTTAACACAATTATCTTCTTCATTTAAGATCATATTGTGATCTCTATGATTGTCTTCATTACAGTTTTATTGCTTAGGAATATATTTAAATGGAATAAAAGAATCATGCTATTAACATATGCATTAGTAATAAATAATGTTGCAGACACAGATAATATAACATAATATTTAGGGACCACAAGGGACCTATTGGTCCATTTTGGCTGTCTCAGCCTCTAAACTAAACTAAAACTACTAAATAAATAAATTTAAAAGTAAAAAATATTAAAGCCAGCTCTTATCATTCATATAGTTATCAAGCTTTCTCTTAAACTCACTTAAATTTACTGCCTCTACAACATCTGAAGGCAACCTATTCTGGAGGCCAACCACCCTTTAGTAAAATAAAACTGTCTTGGCTGAAGATGACTCTTACCCTGTCAAAATTTATATTTGTGTCCCCTAGTGATATTATTCTTGCCATTAAGTGTGAAAAAAAAAAGATGATGCATCAACACTATCAATTCTCTGTACAATCTTAAACACTTCAATCAGATCCCTTCTAACTCTTCTTTTTTCAAGAAAAATCAATTTCAGAAATCTTAGCCTCTCCTTGTATGACAACCCCTCCATCCAAGGCACAATTCCAGTAGCCGCCTCTGAACCCTTTCCAATAATTTAATGTCATTACTAAGATATGGAGCCCAAGACTGAACACATTACTTCAAATGTGGCCCAACCAGTGACCTATACAATGAAATTATAACCTCTTTGGACTTGTATTTCTATTGATACAACCTAAAATCTTATTTGCACTACCACTAGCAACAGCACACTGCTTGGATGGCTTTAAGAGACTGATCAACCATTACATCAAGATCTTTGTCTTTCACGATACTGTTAAATTTATTCCCAATCAAATTATACTTATAATTAAAATTACAATACCTAATTTATTATAATTCATTTATTTATTATAATTAAAACCCATCTGCCATTTATTTATCCAACTCACTAAATGATCTAAACCCTTTTGTAAAGCAGCAGCATTCTCTTCACAGCTAGCAACACCCAAGACCTTAATATCATCAGTAAATTTAAGTAATTTATTGACCATTCCTTCATCTATGTCATTGAAGTAAATCAAAAAGAGCAAAGGTCATAAGACTGAGCCCTGAGATGCTCCTCTAGTGACATTAATCCACTTTGACTTAACTCCATCTATAACAACCCTCTACTTTCTTCCATCTAGCCACTCTTCTATCTAATTAGTTAACTTATCACCCACACCTATAGAGATAATTTTTTATAAGCCTTTTATGTGGCACCTTGTCAAATGCTGAAAACATTACAGTTTGGCTGCATTTGTTAACAGCAACTTGTGTATACAAAGTATGTATTAGTATAAAACTCAGTCTTCTGTTATTAACTGTAATATGTCATGCTACTGTAAAGATGCACAGAACTAAAAAGATTTAGTTATGTGAAACATTTGAAACTTGTTAAATAAAAAAATTATCTATTTAATTAATTCATATTTTTTATAACATGCAAAAATTCTCATTAACAGAATTATGAGAGCCTCACTTTTCATACATATTCTTGTGCTAAATATATTATTTTAGTATAATTTATTAACAGAATGTGCATGAGGTTGGTCCAATAGATGCTCCTCGCTTTGGAGAAGAAATGTTGACTATAATTCTGAATCGACACGAAATGTTGCAATCTTTTATTAATATTTACAAGTCTGCTGTACACAAAAAATCAGGTGTGTTAAGTATTTGTACTCAAGATATGTCTACAAGTTGCTGATACAATTCTGACTCGGATTCTGTGAAGTTGGAGTGCTAGGCTATGTATGTGTAAAAAATAAAAATACTTTTGTCCATTGAACAGTGCATATTGCATTTGCATAATCTTTAGAACTTCTGAAATACTGTTTACTGTTGTTTTTTTCCACCATCCCTTTATATCGTATCTGGTATTTATTCTCCTCTACAATGAACTGTTGCTAAATCAGCAAAGTTTAAATATTTACAACTAATTATTTTAACTTTAGGTATAGTCTATTGAACAGCTTTTATGAGGTAAAATGAATAGTTGATAACTCTGACATCAATTACGTAATATCATGTTGAATGGCACTCCGTAAAAATTCATGGCATACACACTTTGACTCCCACCCATGCACATAAAGTTAAAAGATGCACTATATTGAAATCTCATGTGAAAAATACTGTATTAATTTGGCAACTGACCATGATATTTCAAGTTTTTAATATCCAAAATGTGTGTGTATATATTTAAAAACTCGCTTTGAAATAAACAGATGTATCAAGAGGTTTAATAAGATTTTTATTAATTTATGAAACAGTTAATAAAAATTAAACTTTTAATAATTAACATTACTTTTTGATCAAAACAAGTGAAACTTACGTGGATCAGGACTAAAAATATGTACCTAGTAATGAGTATAGTTAATTTAATATAATGGACAAACTGTAAAATATGTACCTAGTAATGAGTATAGTTAATTTAATATAATGGACAAACTGTAAAATATGTACCTAGTAATGAGTATAGTTAATTTAATATAATGGACAAACTGTAAAATATAATCCTAGTAATGAGTATAGTTAATTTAATATAATGGACAAACTGTAAAATATGATCCTAGTAATGAGTATAGTTAATTTAAAATAATGGGCCAAGAACAAACCGTAAAATATGATCCTAGTAATAAGTATAGTTAATCTAATATAATGGACAAACCATAAGATATGTACCTAGTAATGAGTATAGTTAGTTTAATATAATGGGCAAACTGTAAAATATGTACCTAGTAATGAGTATAGTTAATCTAATATAATGGGC